>NW_025228248.1:9715-11973 GCF_018294505.1 Triticum aestivum | reverse complement strand
AACACATATCAAGTTCACATGATTACTTGCAACATGATTTCACCCGTGACCTCAAGAACAAAAGTAACTAGTCACGAGTGATAAACATGCTCAAGATCAGAGGGGTATTAAATAGCATATTGGATCTGAACATATAATCTTCCACCAAATAAATCATATAGTAATCAACTACAAGATGTAATCAACACTACTAGTCACCCGCAAGTACCAATCTAGAGTTCCGGTACACAAATTGGACACAAGAGATGAACTAGGGTTTGAGAGGAGATGGTGTTGTTGAAGATGTTCATGGAGATTTCCCCTCCCCAAGATGGGAGAGTTGTTGGTGATGATGATGACGATGATTTCCCCCTCCGAGAGGGAAGTTCCCCCGGCAGAATCGCTCCACCAGAGGGCAAAAGTTCTCCTACCCAAGTTCCGCCTCGAGACGGCGGCGCTTCGTCCCGAAAGTCCTCCTCTGATTTTTTTCTAGGTCAAAATGACTTATATACCAGAAGAATGGCACCTCAGGTGGGCCCAACCGAGCAGTACCAACCAGGGCGCGCCTGACGGGCCTGGCGCGCCCTGGTGTCTTGTGCTCACCAGGTGGCCTCCCTCCGGTGGTTATTTGCTCCAGTATTTTTAAATATTCCATCAAACATCATTGTAAAGTTTTAGCTCATTTGGAGTTGTGCAGAATAGGTGGCCTTACGTAGCTTTTCAGGTCCGGATTTCCTACTGCCGGAATTCTCCCTCCTTGAGTGTACCTTGCATATTATGAGAGAAAAGGCATTAGAATTACTCCAAAACGCATTGTTATGCATAAAAACATTATAAATAACACTAGGTAAACATGATGCAAAATGGACGTATCAACTCCCCCAAGCTTAGACCTCGCTTGTCCTCAAGCGAAAACAGAAATCAAAAAACATGTCCACATGCTTATAGAGAGAGGTGTCGATAAAAACAAAATTCGGACATAGAAGCATCATGTGAATTATTATAACAACAACAAACTTTAGCAATTCATCACACTATCGAAGTATAAAGCATAAACTCTATTGGAAACCAACAAACTATGTTCTCAGTCAACTCTAAACTACAATTCATCATCTTTTCAGGAACATTCACATATCGGAGCCTTTAGGCAAGTCCACATACTCAACCATCATATAGTCTTCTATAATTGCTAACACTCACTTCATACACATGAGCAAAACGTTTCAACCGGACACATAGAAAGATAGGGGCATATAGTTTTGCCTCCCAACATACTCACCTCAAGGGTGATGTCAACAATAATAACTCATGCTACCCGTATCCAACTAGATATATGTGCTTAGATCTTTCCTCACCACATGATGCTTGCCAAAGGAGAAAAATAGGAAGGAATAGAGAGAACACTTTGACTCTTGCATAAAAGTAAATACATAAAAGTAAAAGATAGGCCCTTCATGGAGGGAAGCAGAGGTTGTCATGCGCTTATTTGTTTGTATGCTCAACCCCTTAGTGCAAAAGAACGTCACATTATATTGCCCCTTGTGATGGCAACCTTTATTGTGTAGTCGGTCGCTTTTATTCTTTGATATCACAAGTTCATACAATGCTCAATTTTCTCTTAACTAAATGATCTCACACTTTTAGAAGCAATTTTTATTGCCTTATTGCACCGATGACATCTTAGTTGAAGGATCTTACTCAATCCTTAGGTAGGTATGGTGGACTCTCAAAAATAAGATTTGGGTTTAAGGGTTTTTGGATGCACAAGTAGTATCTCTACTTAGTGCGGATTTTTTGTCTAGCAAAGATGGGGGGCAAGAACCACATCTTGAAGGATCTATGACAATATAACTTCTATGTGAATATGAACAAACATAAATCATTACGTTGTCTTCCTTGTCCAATGTCAACAATTTTGGCATATAATATTTTAATTGGGGCTCACAATCACAAAATATTTCTAGGATAGTGTATTTATATGTGAATCTTCTCTTCCCTTATTAATTCTTTCATGAATTGCATCATTGACCAATGCTATGTTTGTCAATCTCTAATAAAATTTTCTACTTATACTTTTCATTAAGTGATGTCATTACTTACCATAAGATTAGCATATGATCTTTTTAATTTATTTCCTTTATTTTTATTGGAACATGAAAGTAGAGAAAGGAAAAGCTCAAACTAAACTTTATTATACATCTGGCACACGATTACAAGGATAGATCACTATGCAAACTCTAAAAAAGAAAGGATCGAACTAAACTTTTATTCATCTAAAG
>NW_025228248.1:0-6295 GCF_018294505.1 Triticum aestivum | reverse complement strand
AAATATTGAGAATAAGTTCTAACCATAGCATTAAACTTTTGGATCCAATCAGTCCCTTACGAAATAGCGCATAAACTAGGGTTTAAGCTTCTATCACTGTCGCAACCCATCACCTAATAACTACTCCACAATGCATTCCCTTAGTCCCGAATAAGGTGAAGTGTCGTGTAATCGACGTTCGCATGACACCACTAAGGGAATCACAACATACATACTATCAAAATATCGAACACATATCAAGTTCACATGATTACTTGCAACATGATTTCTCCTGTGACCTCAAGAACAAAAGTAACTACTCACAAGTGATAAACATGCTCAAGATCAGAGGGGTATTAAATAGCATATTGGATCTGAACATATAATCTTCCACCAAATAAACCATACAGTAATCAACTACAAGATGTAATCAACACTACTAGTCACCCACAATTACCAATCTATAGTTCTGGTACACAGATTGAACACAAGAGATGAACTAGGGTTTGAGAGGAGATGGTGATGTTGAAGATGTTGATGGACATTGCCCTGCCCAAGATGGGAGAGTTGTTGGTGGTGATGATGATGATGATTTCCCCCTCCCGGTGAGAAGTTCCCCCAGCGGAATCGCTCCTCCGGAGGGCGAAAGTGCTCCTGCCCAAGTTCCGCCTCAAGACGATGGTGCTTCGTACTGAAAGTCCTCCTCTGATTTTTCCTAGGTCAAACTAACTTATATACCAGAAGATGGGCACCTGAGGTGGGCTAGGCTAAGAACAACCCACCAGGGAGCACCTGGGGGGTAGTGTCTTGTGCTCACCATGTGGCCTCCATCTGGTGGTTATTTGCTCCAGTATATTTCATAAATATTCCATCAAAATCATCATGAAGTTCCAGCTCATTTGGAGTTGTGCAGAATAGGTGGCCTGGCGTAGCTTTTTCAGGTCCAGATTTCCAGCTGCCGGAATTCTCCCTCCTTGAGTGTACCTTGCACATTATGAGATAAAAGTCATTACAATTACTCCACAAAGGAGTATTATGCATAACACATTATAAATCATAGTAGGTAAACATGATGCAAAATGGACGTATCACTCCAAGAATTTTATTTCTATATCACTGATAGAAAAGGAGCAGAGAACCTCATAGCTGATAACTTGTATAGGTTGGAGAATGTTCTTGATGACCCACTACCTATTGATGATAGTTTTCCTGATGAGCAGTTAGCTGCAATAAATGTTTCTCATAATACTCCTTAGTATGCTGACTATGCTAATTACATTGTTGCTAAATATTTACCACCTAGCTTTACATACTAACAAAAGAAATAATTCTTCTATGATTTAAGACACTACTTTTGGGATGACCCACATTTTATAAAGAAGGAGTAGATGGTATTATTAGACGTTGTGTACCTGAGCATGAATAGGGACAAATCCTATGGAAACGTCACTTGGAATCTTATGGAGGGCATCATGCGGGAGACAGAACTGCTCGTAAGTTTGTGTTTTATTGGCCTAATCTTTTCAAGGATGCTCGTAAGTTCATCTTATCTTGTGATAAATGTCAAATAATAGGTAATATCGGTAAGCATCAAGAAATGCCTATGAATTATTCACTTGTTGTTGAACCATTTGATGTTTGGAGTTTTGATTACATGGGACCTTTTCCTTCCTCTAATGGGTATACACGTATTTTGGTTGATGTTGATTATGTTACTAAGTGGGTAGAAGCTATTCCAACTAGTATTGCTGATCACAACACCTCTATTAAAATGCTTAAGGAAGTTATTTCCCAAGGTTTGAAGTCCCTAGACATTTAATGACTGATGGTGGTTCACACTTTATTCATGGTGCTTTCTATAAAATGCTTGCTAAGTATGATGTTAACTATAGAATTGCATCACCCTATCATCCTCAGTCTAGTGGTCAAGTTGAACTTAGCAATAGAGAAATAAAATTAATCTTGCAAAAAGACTGTCAATAGGTCCCGGAAGAATTGGTCTAAGAAATTTGATGATGCACTTTGGGCGTATAGAACAACATATAAAAATCCTATGGGTATGTCTCCTCATAAAACGGTTTATGGAAAATCTTGTCATTTGCCTGTTGAGTTAGAACATAAAGCTTACTGGGCAATCAAATAACTAAACTATGATTTTAAACTTGCTGGTGAAAAGAGGTTATTTGATATTAGCTCATTAGATGAATGGAGAACCCAAGCTTACGAAAATGCCAAGTTATTTAAATAAAAAGTTAAAAGATGGCATGATAATAGAATCCAAAAGTGTGAGTTCAAAGTTGGAGAATATGTTCTTTTGTACAACTCTTGTGTCATATTCTTTACATGAAAACTCCTCTCCAAATGGGAAGAACCCTATGTTATCGAGGAGGTTTATCAGTCTGGAGCTATCAAAATAAATAATGCCAAAGGTACTAACCCGAGGGTTCTTAATGGTCAATGAATAAAACATTATATCTCAGGTACGCCCATTAATGTTGAAAGCAATATTATCCAAACTATGACACCGGAAGAACACATCAAAGAGACCTTCCAGAACACTCCAGAATCGTCGAAAAGAGGAGGTACGTGATACGGTATGTAAAAGGACTCCAAAAAATCCGCAAAAGTATATTTTGTCAGTGTTGGAATATTTAAAAATTAGTAAAATAAGAAACTACCAGTAAGGTGACCCTGATGGGCCCAAGACAGGCGCACCCAAGACTACCTTCTAGACTCCCTTTTTCTTCCATTTGCGTGTTTCCCAAGATAAAAAAATCTTTATATACCCCCTGAACCTATTAACCACCGTATCGTGGAGAAATATTTTGTTCTCTTTTCTTGTTGTTTTTCGATCAGATCTGTTGAGCCAGACATCATGTCTTCTTCTTCCTCCAACAACGTGGAAGAGGATGTCTGGTTGATGAAGATCGAGGTGAAGAAAGAAGAGCAAGGAGGCCATCGGAGATCAAACGCCGGTGGTTGAGACGGCCTGTCATGCCGAGGAGGAAGAAGAAGATATCCTTTGTAAGTGCATCTAGTGCCACCCCTAGTTGGTTTTGGAGTATTGACAACAAAGTTGGTTGAGGGACTAATGCGTTTGTGAGAATTGCAGGATAACGCAGGTAGTGTCCCTCATTGATTCGGATTACCTACCGGAGATGACCCCTAAAAATGTATGAAGACATTGAAGAAAATGGTGGTATAAGAAGATATTCATATTGAAGACTATGACATGAGAACACATTGCGTGAATACTATGGAGCGCGAAGACTGTGTGGCTTCGTTGTTTCCTTTTCTTCTTTGTTGAGTCATAGGAACCACCGTACTGTTAAGTGGGGTCCAAGTGAACTAAGTCAGAGTGACTGAAGTGGTGCTCAACCCAAATCCTATGTCTTCGAGCGAAGACAATGAGAGCAAATCTTATCCAGAGCTGGATGAGTCAGCTTTGCTTGTAGCCCAAGTAAAGTTGTCGTGTGTGTTTGAAATCTGACCGTTGGAACACGTGTCAGTTCCTTAGTGACCGAGGGTCATTTTGGACAAATCAGGTCGAGTTGCCTTGTGGCTATAAATAGCCCACCCCCTACACCATAAATTGGTGGCTGCTCAGAGTTAGTTTACGGCTTTTGTCGTTTTGAGAGCAACCCACCTTGAAGCCTTTGAGAGAGAAATCCTTGCGAGGACAAAGCCCAAACACCCAGAGCCAAAGAGTGTTAGGCATCACTGAAGTCTTTCTGTCTGTGTGACCTGAAGACTTATTACACTTGAGGACTGTGTATCCTCCAGCCGGTTAGGCGTCGCGTTCTGAGCATCCAAGAGTCATTATGGATTGCCTGGTGAACGAAGTCTGTGAAGGTTCGGAAGTCTACCTTGAAGACTTACCAGAGTGATTGGGCGAGGACTAAGTGTCCTTAGCTCAAGGGGAATAAGGTGAAGACACGGTCTTCTGAGTTGAATCTCAGCCTCCCTAACCAGACATACAGTTGTCACAGCAACTGGAACTGGTCCAACAAATCATGTGTCTTCAACAAGTGACTGGTTCTATCTCTTCCCTCCTTTACTTTGAGTTTGTCTTCGTGAAGTCATTGCTTATCTATCTTATCTGGTTGACTTCATTGCTTGACTACTATTGCTGATTGGCTTCATACTATCTTCCATCCTGATCCTACTACCTTGCTGCTATTAGTCTTTGTACATTAACGCTATGGCATACTTGACTATGGCTTGCTTGTTGTAGTTTATCTTCCGCTGCATATTAGTTAGGTCATTTCTATTGTTTGTCTTCAAAACTTCCACGTTTTGAAGACTTTGATAAAAATCGCCTATTCACCCCCCTAGTCGATAACTAGCACTTTCAATTGGTATCAGAGCAAGGTACTCCCTTGTTCTATGTGATTCGGTTTAACCACCTGGAGTTCAGCTATGTCGACTGCAGGATTGAGGAATGTATCTTGCCCCACCTTTGATGGTCATGAGTATCCTCGGTGGAAAGCCATGATGAAGAAGCGACTCATGGCTATGGACAGCGAACTGTGGACCGTCACCGAGATTGGTCTTACCGATCTATGCAAGATGGCAGAGGCTGATGACATTCGCAAGTACACTCTACTAAACCTCACAGCGAAGGATGTCATCTGCTCCTGCCTATCCCAAAATCAGTTCAGGAACGTCATGCACCTCAATCACGCGAAGCTAATCTGGGACTCGCTTTCTGAGGTCTATGATAGTCATCTTAATCGTCATGATCCTTGGCTTGATGACTACAAGGAGTCTCTTAAAGAGATGACCTTTCCACCTGAACCGTCTTCATATTCACCATGCCTCATGGCAGAGGGTGCTAAGGTAACTGAATGATATCTTTCTGAAACTAGTGATGATGAATCAGGTGATGAATTTGGGCCCAGCTATGTCAAACTTGCTTCCCTTGCCACTAAACAACAAAGAGCTTTGGAAAAGATTCAAAACAGGCTTAGTAAGAGCGATGATATGTTGGGCGAAGAAATGGATCAGTCAAAAGCTTTGGCTGAGAGTCTTCAAAGACTTCATTCCAAGTTTGACGCCCTTCAAGATCAACATAATGCTCTCTTGTCTGATCATGAGAAACTTTCTTCTGAATGTCTTCAAAGAGAGCAAGATCTTGAAAAGATAAGAGTGGATTATGAAGTTCTTCTGAAGAAGCACGATTCATTACTTGCTCAACAAATCAGTGTTGCTCAGGATGAATTTGAACCACCATGCTTAAAATGCATTGAGCGTGATAACGCTGCCTCTGTTGCTGAATGTTCCACTGCTGCTACTGTTGCTTTGTCTTCAACTACTGCTGTGGTAACTAACCCCTCATCTGAGGATACCACTACTATTGCTGATGAAAATGCTAGGTTGAAGACATTACTTGAAACAGGGATGTATAAAAGTCTGAAAGGGCATCAGACACTTTGTGATGTCCTTAAAAAGCAGATTCTGAACCGAAACCCTAGGAAAGAGGGTGTTGGGTTCGAGAGGAAAATGAATGCTGATTGTTCCTATTGGAAGCCTAAGCAGTATCCCAAAACCACATGGGTTGCTGCAAAGGAACCTTCGGTGGATCCATCCACTTTATCTGGCTTTACCTGTGCTAATCCTATTATCATTGATGAATCCTTTGATGCAAACTATAAACTATTCAAAAATCAGAATGGTGAAGTGTTTGCCAGGTATATTGGTACTAACTGCAGGAATGGACCGCCAATGAAGAAGATCTGGGTTCCCAAAAGCTGTCTTGAGAATCTTCCTGTGAATGTTGTCATGACACCACCAGGGAAGAAGACAAACCCCAGACCAAAGGCGTCACATGGTCCAACGGCTTCATACGGAAACAGGACTCACCTGAGTCACCCTAACGCCAATGTTTTGCATGGAAATCACACTCAAACTTATGAATATGAGCGTGTGTCTTCAAACCGCTATGTTCACAATACTAAGAACTTTTCTGCGTATTCATATGAGTATCATTCATCTCCTGCAAGGCTATTTGTTAGGGCTCCAAAGCCGAAATTCTCAGATGCTGCACTTAGACTCATTGCTTCTAAGCCACCCCTAAAGATGTGGGTGGTGAAGAAGAACTAACTCTCTTTTGCAGAACATGGTCTCCAGCCAGCAATCAAAGGCGTCCTACATTATTGCTGGGGACCTAAAACACAAAGGGACGCATGATAAAATGACTTACTATGTATTCCACATATGAATCGCTTACCTGTCATACTGTGTGCTAACTTTCATCTATGCTGTGATAATCCAAGTGTGCATCAACTTCTTATGCTTCACAACATACATTGTGAAG
>NW_025228247.1:60129-93490 GCF_018294505.1 Triticum aestivum | reverse complement strand
AAAACGGAGTAATAGTCGAAGAAACAGGCCAGAATCGGCAAAAACTATGAATGTTGATGACAGACAGTAACTGCACCTTGGAGTTCAACAACCATGGAAATCGCTCTGGGACCCCAAAGCGGTGAGTAATAGTGCACGAAACGGACCAGAATCGGCCAAAATTGTGAGTGTTGATAACCGGCACGTAAACGCACCACGGGGTTCGTAAATCGTGGAAATCACTCCGGGACCCCCGAAACTAAGTAATAGTCCAAGAAACGGGCCAAAATCGGCCCAAACTGCGATTGTTCATGACCTACATGTAAGCGCACCTTGGGGTTCAACAACCATGGAAATCGCTTTGGCGCCCCAAAACGGTGAGTAATAGTCCACGAAACGGGTCACAATCGGCCCAAAATGCGAGTGTTGATGACCGACACATAAACGCACCCTGCGGTTCTTCAACCGTGGAAATCACTCCAGGACCCCAGAACAGTGAGTAATACTCCACGAAACGGGCCAGAATCGGCCAAAACTGCGAGTGCAAAACGAGCCCGAATCGGCCGAAACTGCGAGTGTTGATGATCGACACGTAAACGCACCCCGGGGTTTTATAATTGTGCAAGTCACACCGGGACCCCAAAACAGTGAGTAATAGTCCACGAAACGGGCCAAAATCGTCCAAAACTGTGAGTGTTCATGACCGACACCTAAACGCATTTTGGGGTTCAACAACTATGGAAATCGCTTCGGGACCCCTAAATGTTGAGTAATAGTCCACGAATCGCGTCAGAATTGGCCAAAACTGTGAGTATTGAGGACACACACGCAAACGCACCCCGGGAATTGTCAATCATGGAAATCGCTTTGGGACGCCAAAACGGTGAGTAATAGTGCACGAAGCAGACCAGAGTCGACCAAAATTGTGTGTTGATGACCGACATGTAAACGCACCACGGAGTTCGTCAATCGTGGAAATCACTACGGGACCCCCAAAACTAACTAATAGTGCAAGAAACGGGCCAAAATCGGCCCAAACTGCGATTGTTGATGATCGACACATAAGCGCACCATGGGGTTAAAGAACCATGGACATCACTTTGGGGCCCCAAAACGGTGAGTAATAGTTCATGAAACGGGCCAGAATCGGCCCAAAATGCGAGTGTTGCTAACCGACACATAAACGCACCCCGGTGTTCGTCAATCATGGAAAGCACACCGGGACGCCAAAACGGAGTAATAGTCGAAGAAACAGGCCAGAATCGGCAAAAACTATGAATGTTGATGACAGACAGTAACTGCACCTTGGAGTTCAACAACCATGGAAATCGCTCTGGGACCCCAAAGCGGTGAGTAATAGTGCACGAAACGGACCAGAATCGGCCAAAATTGTGAGTGTTGATAACCGGCACGTAAACGCACCACGGGGTTCGTAAATCGTGGAAATCACTCCGGGACCCCCGAAACTAAGTAATAGTCCAAGAAACGGGCCAAAATCGGCCCAAACTGCGATTGTTCATGACCTACATGTAAGCGCACCTTGGGGTTCAACAACCATGGAAATCCCTTTGGCGCCCCAAAACAGTGAGTAATAGTCCACGAAACGGGTCACAATCGGCCCAAAATGCGAGTGTTGATGACCGACACATAAACGCACCCTGCGGTTCTTCAACCGTGGAAATCACTCCAGGACCCCAGAACAGTGAGTAATACTCCACAAAACGGGCCAGAATCGGCCAAAACTGCGATTGCCACAAAACGAGCCCGAATCGGCCGAAACTGCGAGTGTTGATGATCGACACGTAAACGCACCCCGGGGTTTGTTAATTGTGCAAGTCACACCGGGACCCCAAAACAGTGAGTAATAGTCCACAAAACGGGCCAGAATCGTCCAAAACTGTGAGTGTTCATGACCGACACCTAAACGCATTTTGGGGTTCAACAACTATGGAAATCACTTCGGGACCCCTAAATGTTGAGTAATAGTCCATGAATCGCGTCAGAATTGGCCAAAACTGTGAGTATTGAGGACACACACGCAAACGCACCCCGGGAATTGTCAATCATGGAAATCGCTCTGGGACGCCAAAACGGTGAGTAATAGTGCACGAAGCGGACCAGAGTCGACCAAAATTGTGTGTTGATGACCGACATGTAAACGCACCACGGAGTTCGTCAATCGTGGAAATCACTACGGGACCCCCAAAACTAACTAATAGTGCAAGAAACGGGCCAAAATCGGCCCAAACTGCGATTGTTGATGATCGACACATAAGCGCACCATGGGGTTAAAGAACCATGGACATCGCTTTGGGGCCCCAAAACGGTGAGTAATAGTTCATGAAACGGGCCAGAATCGGCCCAAAATGCGAGTGTTGCTAACCGACACATAAACGCACCCCGGTGTTCGTCAATCATGGAAAGCACACCGGGACGCCAAAACGGAGTAATAGTCGAAGAAACAGGCCAGAATCGGCAAAAACTATGAATGTTGATGACAGACAGTAACTGCACCTTGGAGTTCAACAACCATGGAAATCGCTCTGGGACCCCAAAGCGGTGAGTAATAGTGCACGAAACGGACCAGAATCGGCCAAAATTGTGAGTGTTGATGACCGGCACGTAAACGCACCACGGGGTTCGTAAATCGTGGAAATCACTCCGGGACCCCCGAAACTAAGTAATAGTCCAAGAAACGGGCCAAAATCGGCCCAAACTGCGATTGTTCATGACCTACATGTAAGCGCACCTTGGGGTTCAACAACCATGGAAATCGCTTTGGCGCCCCAAAACGGTGAGTAATAGTCCACGAAACGGGTCACAATCGGCCCAAAATGCGAGTGTTGATGACCGACACGTAAACGCACCCCGCGGTTCTTCAACCGTGGAAATCACTCCAGGACCCCAGAACAGTGAGTAATACTCCACGAAACGGGCCAGAATCGGCCAAAACTGCGAGTGCCACAAAACGAGCCCGAATCGGCCGAAACTGCGAGTGTTGATGATCGACACGTAAACGCACCCCGGGGTTTGTTAATTGTGCCAGTCACACCGGGACCCCAAAACAGTGAGTAATAGTCCACGAAACGGGCCAGAATCGTCCAAAACTGTGAGTGTTCATGACCGACACCTAAACGCATTTTGGGGTTCAACAACTATGGAAATCGCTTCGGGACCCCTAAATGTTGAGTAATAGTCCACGAATCGCGTCAGAATTGGCCAAAACTGTGAGTATTGAGGACACACACGCAAACGCACCCCGGGAATTGTCAATCATGGAAATCGCTTTGGGACGCCAAAACGGTGAGTAATAGTGCACGAAGCAGACCAGAGTCGACCAAAATTGTGTGTTGATGACCGACATGTAAACGCACCACGGAGTTCGTCAATCATGGAAATCACAGCGGGACCCCCAAAACTAAGTAATAGTGCAAGAAACGGGCCAAAATCGGCCCAAACTACGATTGTTGATGATCGACAGGTAAGCGCACCATGGGGTTCAAGAACCATGGACATCGCTTTGGGGCCCCAAAACGGTGAGTATTAGTCCATGAAACGGGCCAGAATCGGCCCAAAATGCGAGTGTTGCTAACCGACACATAAACGCACCCCGGTGTTCGTCAATCATGGAAATCACACCGGGACGCCAAAACAGAGTAATATTCCAAAAAACGGGCCAGAATCGGCAAAAACTATGAATGTTGATGACAGACACGTAAGTGCACCTTGGAGTTCAACAACCACGGAAATCGCTCTGGGACCCCAAAGCGGTGAGTAAAAGTGCACGAAACGGACCAGAATCGGCAAAAATTGTGAGTGTTGATGACCGACACGTAAACGCACGACGGGGTTCGTAAATCATGGAAATCACTCCGGGACCCCCGAAACTAAGTAATAGTCCAAGAAATGGGCCAAAATCGGCCCAAACTGCGATTGTTGATGACCTACATGTAAGCGCACCTTCGGGTTCAACAACTATGGAAATCGCTTCGGTACCCCGAAACGGTGAGTAATAGTCCACAAAACGTGTCAGAATCGACAAAAACCACGAGTGTTTATGACCGACACGTAAACACACCCCGGGGTTTGTTAATCAAGGAAAGCACTCCGGGACCCCAAAACAGTGAGTAGTAGTCCATGAAACGGGCCAGAAACGGCCAAAACTGCGAGTGCCACAAAACAAGCCAGAATCGGCCGAAACTGCGAGTGTTGATGATCGACACGTAAACGCACCCCGGGGTTTGTTAATTCTGCAAGTCACACCGGGACCCCAAAACAGTGAGTAATAGTCCACGAAACGGGCCAGAATCGGCCAAAACTATGAGTGTTCATGACCGACACATAAACGCATTTTGGGGTTCAACAACTATGGAAATCGCTTCGGGACCCCTAAATGTTGAGTAATAGTCCACGAATCGCGTCAGAATTGGCCAAAACTGTGAGTATTGAGGAGACACATGCAAACGCACCCCGGGAATTGTCAATCATGGAAATCGCTCTGGGACGCCAAAACGGTGAGTAATAGTGCACGAAGCGGACCAGAGTCGACCAAAATTGTGTGTTGATGACCGACATGTAAACGCACCACGGAGTTCGTCAATCGTGGAAATCACTACGGGACCCCCAAAACTAAGTCATAGTGCAAGAAACGGGCCAAAATCGGCCCAAACTGCGATTTTTGATGATCGACACATAAGCGCACCATGGGGTTCAAGAACCATGGACATCGCTTTGGGGCCCCAAAACGGTGAGTAATAGTTCATGAAACGGGCCAGAATCGGCCCAAAATGCGACTGTTGCTAACCGACACATAAACGCACCCCGGTGTTCGTCAATCATGGAAGGCACACCGGGACGCCAAAACGGAGTAATAGTCGAAGAAACAGGCCACAATCGGCAAAAACTATGAATGTTGATGACAGACAGTAACTGCACCTTGGAGTTCAACAACCATGGAAATCGCTCTGGGACCCCAAAGCGGTGAGTAATAGTGCACGAAACGGACCAGAATCGGCCAAAATTGTGAGTGTTGATGACCGGCACGTAAACGCACCACGGGGTTCGTAAATCGTGGAAATCACTCCGGGACCCCCGAAACTAAGTAATAGTCCAAGAAACGGGCCAAAATCGGCCCAAACTGCGATTGTTCATGACCTACATGTAAGCGCACCTTGGGGTTCAACAACCATGGAAATCGCTTTGGCGCCCCAAAACGGTGAGTAATAGTCCACGAAACGGGTCACAATCGGCCCAAAATGCGAGTGTTGATGACCGACACGTAAACGCACCCCGCGGTTCTTCAACCGTGGAAATCACTCCAGGACCCCAGAACAGTGAGTAATACTCCACGAAACGGGCCAGAATCGGCCGAAACTGCGAGTGTTGATGATCGACACGTAAACGCACCCCGGGGTTTGTTAATTCTGCAAGTCACACCGGGACCCCAAAACAGTGAGTAATAGTCCACGAAACGGGCCAGAATCGGCCAAAACTATGAGTGTTCATGACCGACACCTAAACGCATTTTGGGGTTCAACAACTATGGAAATCGCTTCGGGACCCCTAAATGTTGAGTAATAGTCCACGAATCGCGTCAGAATTGGCCAAAACTGTGAGTATTGAGGAGACACACGCAAACGCACCCCGGGAATTGTCAATCATGGAAATCGCTCTGGGACGCCAAAACGGTGAGTAATAGTGCACGAAGCGGACCAGAGTCGACCAAAATTGTGTGTTGATGACCGACATGTAAACGCACCACGGAGTTCGTCAATCGTGGAAATCACTACGGGACCCCCCAAAACTAAGTAATAGTGCAAGAAACGGGCCAAAATCGGCCCAAACTGCGATTGTTGATGATCGACACATAAGCGCACCATGGGGTTCAAGAACCATGGACATCGCTTTGGGGCCCCAAAACGGTGAGTAATAGTTCATGAAACGGGCCAGAATCGGCCCAAAATGCGATTGTTGCTAACCGACAAATAAACGCACCCCGGTGTTCGTCAATCATGGAAGGCACACCGGGACGCCAAAACGGAGTAATAGTCGAAGAAACAGGCCACAATCGGCAAAAACTATGAATGTTGATGACAGACAGTAACTGCACCTTGGAGTTCAACAACCATGGAAATCGCTCTGGGACCCCAAAGCGGTGAGTAATAGTGCACGAAACGGACCAGAATCGGCCAAAATTGTGAGTGTTGATGACCGGCACGTAAACGCACCACGGGGTTCGTAAATCGTGGAAATCACTCCGGGACCCCCGAAACTAAGTAATAGTCCAAGAAACGGGCCAAAATCGGCCCAAACTGCGATTGTTCATGACCTACATGTAAGCGCACCTTGGGGTTCAACAACCATGGAAATCGCTTTGGCGCCCCAAAACGGTGAGTAATAGTCCACGAAACGGGTCACAATCGGCCCAAAATGCGAGTGTTGATGACCGACACGTAAACGCACCCCGCGGTTCTTCAACCGTGGAAATCACTCCAGGACCCCAGAACAGTGAGTAATACTCCACGAAACGGGCCAGAATCGGCCAAAACTGCGAGTGCCACAAAACGAGCCCGAATCGGCCGAAACTGCGAGTGTTGATGATCGACACGTAAACGCACCCCGGGGTTTGTTAATTGTGCCAGTCACACCGGGACCCCAAAACAGTGAGTAATAGTCCACGAAACGGGCCAGAATCGTCCAAAACTGTGAGTGTTCATGACCGACACCTAAACGCATTTTGGGGTTCAACAACTATGGAAATCGCTTCAGGACCCCTAAATGTTGAGTAATAGTCCACGAATCGCGTCAGAATTGGCCAAAACTGTGAGTATTGAGGACACACACGCAAACGCACCCCAGGAATTGTCAATCATGGAAATCGCTTTGGGACGCCAAAACGGTGAGTAATAGTGCACGAAGCAGACCAGAGTCGACCAAAATTGTGTGTTGATGACCGACATGTAAACGCACCACGGAGTTCGTCAATCATGGAAATCACCGCGGGACCCCCAAAACTAAGTAATAGTGCAAGAAACGGGCCAAAATCGGCCCAAACTACGATTGTCGATGATCAACAGGTAAGCGCACCATGGGGTTCAAGAACCATGGACATCGCTTTGGGGCCCCAAAACGGTGAGTATTTGTCCATGAAACGGGCCAGAATCGGCCCAAAATGCGAGTGTTGCTAACCGACACATAAACGCACCCCGGTGTTTGTCAATCATGGAAATCACACCGGGACGCCAAAACAGAGTAATATTCCAAGAAACGGGCCAGAATCGGCAAAAACTATGAATGTTGATGAGAGACACATAAGTGCACCTTGGAGTTCAACAACCACGGAAATCGCTCTGGGACCCCAAAGCGGTGAGTAAAAGTGCACGAAACGGACCAGAATCGGCAAAAATTGTGAGTGTTGATGACCGACACGTAAACGCACGACGGGGTTCGTAAATCATGGAAATCACTCCGGGACCCCCGAAACTAAGTAATAGTCCAAGAAATGGGCCAAAATCGGCCCAAACTGCGATTGTTGATGACCTACATGTAAGCGCACCTTCGGGTTCAACAACTATGGAAATCGCTTCGGTACCCCGAAACGGTGAGTAATAGTCCACAAAACGTGTCAGAATCGACAAAAACCACGAGTGTTTATGACCGACACGTAAACACACCCCGGGGTTTGTTAATCAAGGAAAGCACTCCGGGACCCCAAAACAGTGAGTAGTAGTCCATGAAACGGGCCAAAATCGGCCCAAACTGCGATTGTTCATGACCTACATGTAAGCGCACCTTGGGTTCAACAACCATGGAAATCGCTTTGGCGCCCCAAAACGGTGAGTAATAGTCCACGAAACGGGTCACAATCGGCCCAAAATGCGAGTGTTCATGACCGACACATAAACGCACCCTACGGTTCTTCAACCGTGGAAATCACTCCAGGACCCCAGAACAGTGAGTAATACTCCACGAAACGGGCCAGAATCGGCCAAAACTGCGAGTGCCACAAAACGAGCCCGAATCGACCGAAACTGCGAGTGTTGATGATCGACACGTAAACGCACCCCGGGGTTTGTTAATTGTGCAACTCACACCGGGACCCCAAAACAGTGAGTAATAGTCCACGAAACGGGCCAGAATCGTCCAAAACTGTGAGTGTTCATGACCGACACCTAAACGCATTTTGGGGTTCAACAACTATGGAAATCACTTCGGGACCCCTAAATGTTGAGTAATAGTCCACGAATCGCGTCAGAATTGGCCAAAACTGTGAGTATTGAGGACACACACGCAAACGCACCCCGGGAATTGTCAATCATGGAAATCGCTCTGGGACGCCAAAACGGTGATTAATAGTGCACGAAGCGGACCAGAGTCGACCAAAATTGTGTGTTGATGACCGACATGTAAACGCACCACGGATTTCGTCAATCATGGAAATCACTACGGGACCCCCAAAACTAACTAATAGTGCAAGAAACGGGCCAAAATCGGCCCAAACTGCGATTGTTGATGATCGACACATAAGCGCACCATGGGGTTAAAGAACCATGGACATCAATTTGGGGCCCCAAAACGGTGAGTAATAGTTCATGAAACGGGCCAGAATCGGCCCAAAATGCGAGTGTTGCTAACCGACACATAAACGCACCCCGGTGTTCGTCAATCATGGAAAGCACACCGGGACGCAAAAACGGAGTAATAGTCGAAGAAACAGGCCAGAATCGGCAAAAACTATGAATGTTGATGACAGACAGTAACTGCACCTTGGAGTTCAACAACCATGGAAATCGCTCTGGGACCCCAAAGCGGTGAGTAATAGTGCACGAAACGGACCAGAATCGGCCAAAATTGTGAGTGTTGATAACCGGCACGTAAACGCACCACGGGGTTCGTAAATCGTGGAAATCACTCCGGGACCCCCGAAACTAAGTAATAGTCCAAGAAACGGGCCAAAATCGGCCCAAACTGCGATTGTTCATGACCTACATGTAAGCGCACCTTGGGGTTCAACAACCATGGAAATCCCTTTGGCGCCCCAAAACAGTGAGTAATAGTCCACGAAACGGGTCACAATCGGCCCAAAATGCGAGTGTTGATGACCGACACATAAACGCACCCTGCGGTTCTTCAACCGTGGAAATCACTCCAGGACCCCAGAACAGTGAGTAATACTCCACAAAACGGGCCAGAATCGGCCAAAACTGCGATTGCCACAAAACGAGCCCGAATCGGCCGAAACTGCGAGTGTTGATGATCGACACGTAAACGCACCCCGGGGTTTGTTAATTGTGCAAGTCACACCGGGACCCCAAAACAGTGAGTAATAGTCCACAAAACGGGCCAGAATCGTCCAAAACTGTGAGTGTTCATGACCGACACCTAAACGCATTTTGGGGTTCAACAACTATGGAAATCACTTCGGGACCCCTAAATGTTGAGTAATAGTCCATGAATCGCGTCAGAATTGGCCAAAACTGTGAGTATTGAGGACACACACGCAAACGCACCCCGGGAATTGTCAATCATGGAAATCGCTCTGGGACGCCAAAACGGTGAGTAATAGTGCACGAAGCGGACCAGAGTCGACCAAAATTGTGTGTTGATGACCGACATGTAAACGCACCACGGAGTTCGTCAATCGTGGAAATCACTACGGGACCCCCAAAACTAACTAATAGTGCAAGAAACGGGCCAAAATCGGCCCAAACTGCGTTTGTTGATGATTGACACATAAGCGCACCATGGGGTTAAAGAACCATGGACATCGCTTTGGGGCCCCAAAACGGTGAGTAATAGTTCATGAAACGGGCCAGAATCGGCCCAAAATGCGAGTGTTGCTAACCGACACATAAACGCACCCCGGTGTTCGTCAATCATGGAAAGCACACCGGGACGCCAAAACGGAGTAATAGTCGAAGAAACAGGCCAGAATCGGCAAAAACTATGAATGTTGATGACAGACAGTAACTGCACCTTGGAGTTCAACAACCATGGAAATCGCTCTGGGACCCCAAAGCGGTGAGTAATAGTGCACGAAACGGACCAGAATCGGCCAAAATTGTGAGTGTTGATAACCGGCACGTAAACGCACCACGGGGTTCGTAAATCGTGGAAATCACTCCGGGACCCCCGAAACTAAGTAATAGTCCAAGAAACGGGCCAAAATCGGCCCAAACTGCGATTGTTCATGACCTACATGTAAGCGCACCTTGGGGTTCAACAACCATGGAAATCGCTTTGGCGCCCCAAAACGGTGAGTAATAGTCCACGAAACGGGTCACAATCGGCCCAAAATGCGAGTGTTGATGACCGACACATAAACGCACCCTGCGGTTCTTCAACCGTGGAAATCACTCCAGGACCCCAGAACAGTGAGTAATACTCCACGAAACGGGCCAGAATCGGCCAAAACTGCGAGTGCCACAAAACGAGCCCGAATCGGCCGAAACTGCGAGTGTTGATGATCGACACGTAAACGCACCCCGGGGTTTTATAATTGTGCAAGTCACATCGGGACCCCAAAACAGTGAGTAATAGTCCACGAAACGGGCCAAAATCGTCCAAAACTGTGAGTGTTCATGACCGACACCTAAACGCATTTTGGGGTTCAACAACTATGGAAATCGCTTCGGGACCCCTAAATGTTGAGTAATAGTCCACGAATCGCGTCAGAATTGGCCAAAACTGTGAGTATTGAGGACACACACGCAAACGCACCCCGGGAATTGTCAATCATGGAAATCGCTTTGGGACGCCAAAACGGTGAGTAATAGTGCACGAAGCAGACTAGAGTCGACCAAAATTGTGTGTTGATGACCGACATGTAAACGCACCACGGAGTTCGTCAATCATGGAAATCACAGCGGGACCCCCAAAACTAAGTAATAGTGCAAGAAACGGGCCAAAATCGGCCCAAACTACGATTGTTGATGATCGACAGGTAAGCGCACCATGGGGTTCAAGAACCATGGACATCGCTTTGGGGCCCCAAAACGGTGAGTATTAGTCCATGAAACGGGCCAGAATCGGCCCAAAATGCGAGTGTTGCTAACCGACACATAAACGCACCCCGGTGTTCGTCAATCATGGAAATCACACCGGGACGCCAAAACAGAGTAATATTCCAAAAAACGGGCCAGAATCGGCAAAAACTATGAATGTTGATGACAGACACGTAAGTGCACCTTGGAGTTCAACAACCACGGAAATCGCTCTGGGACCCCAAAGCGGTGAGTAAAAGTGCACGAAACGGACCAGAATCGGCAAAAATTGTGAGTGTTGATGACCGACACGTAAACGCACGACGGGGTTCGTAAATCATGGAAATCACTCCGGGACCCCCGAAACTAAGTAATAGTCCAAGAAATGGGCCAAAATCGGCCCAAACTGCGATTGTTGATGACCTACATGTAAGCGCACCTTCGGGTTCAACAACTATGGAAATCGCTTCGGTACCCCGAAACGGTGAGTAATAGTCCACAAAACGTGTCAGAATCGACAAAAACCACGAGTGTTTATGACCGACACGTAAACACAACCCGGGGTTTGTTAATCAAGGAAAGCACTCCGGGATCCCAAAACAGTGAGTAGTAGTCCATGAAACGGGCCAGAAACGGCCAAAACTGCGAGTGCCACAAAACAAGCCAGAATCGGCCGAAACTGCGAGTGTTGATGATCGACACGTAAACGCACCCCGGGGTTTGTTAATTCTGCAAGTCACACCGGGACCCCAAAACAGTGAGTAATAGTCCACGAAACGGGCCAGAATCGGCCAAAACTATGAGTGTTCATGACCGACACCTAAACGCATTTTGGGGTTCAACAACTATGGAAATCGCTTCGGGACCCCTAAATGTTGAGTAATAGTCCACGAATCGCGTCAGAATTGGCCAAAACTGTGAGTATTGAGGAGACACATGCAAACGCACCCCGGGAATTGTCAATCATGGAAATCGCTCTGGGACGCCAAAACGGTGAGTAATAGTGCACGAAGCGGACCAGAGTCGACCAAAATTGTGTGTTGATGACCGACATGTAAACGCACCACGGAGTTCGTCAATCGTGGAAATCACTACGGGACCCCCAAAACTAAGTAATAGTGCAAGAAACGGGCCAAAATCGGCCCAAACTGCGATTGTTGATGATCGACACATAAGCGCACCATGGGGTTCAAGAACCATGGACATCGCTTTGGGGCCCCAAAACGGTGAGTAATAGTTCATGAAACGGGCCAGAATCGGCCCAAAATGCGATTGTTGCTAACCGACACATAAACGCACCCCGGTGTTCGTCAATCATGGAAGGCACACCGGGACGCCAAAACGGAGTAATAGTCGAAGAAACAGGCCACAATCGGCAAAAACTATGAATGTTGATGACAGACAGTAACTGCACCTTGGAGTTCAACAACCATGGAAATCGCTCTGGGACCCCAAAGCGGTGAGTAATAGTGCACGAAACGGACCAGAATCGGCCAAAATTGTGAGTGTTGATGACCGGCACGTAAACGCACCACGGGGTTCGTAAATCGTGGAAATCACTCCGGGACCCCCGAAACTAAGTAATAGTCCAAGAAACGGGCCAAAATCGGCCCAAACTGCGATTGTTCATGACCTACATGTAAGCGCACCTTGGGGTTCAACAACCATGGAAATCGCTTTGGCGCCCCAAAACGGTGAGTAATAGTCCACGAAACGGGTCACAATCGGCCCAAAATGCGAGTGTTGATGACCGACACGTAAACGCACCCCGCGGTTCTTCAACCGTGGAAATCACTCCAGGACCCCAGAACAGTGAGTAATACTCCACGAAACGGGCCAGAATCGGCCAAAACTGCGAGTGCCACAAAACGAGCCCGAATCGGCCGAAACTGCGAGTGTTGATGATCGACACGTAAACGCACCCCGGGGTTTGTTAATTGTGCCAGTCACACCGGGACCCCAAAACAGTGAGTAATAGTCCACGAAACGGGCCAGAATCGTCCAAAACTGTGAGTGTTCATGACCGACACCTAAACGCATTTTGGGGTTCAACAACTATGGAAATCGCTTCGGGACCCCTAAATGTTGAGTAATAGTCCACGAATCGCGTCAGAATTGGCCAAAACTGTGAGTATTGAGGACACACACGCAAACGCACCCCGGGAATTGTCAATCATGGAAATCGCTTTGGGACGCCAAAACGGTGAGTAATAGTGCACGAAGCAGACCAGAGTCGACCAAAATTGTGTGTTGATGACCGACATGTAAACGCACCACGGAGTTCGTCAATCATGGAAATCACCGCGGGACCCCCAAAACTAAGTAATTGTGCAAGAAACGGGCCAAAATCGGCCCAAACTACGATTGTTGATGATCAACAGGTAAGCGCACCATGGGGTTCAAGAACCATGGACATCGCTTTGGGGCCCCAAAACGGTGAGTATTTGTCCATGAAACGGGCCAGAATCGGCCCAAAATGCGAGTGTTGCTAACCGACACATAAACGCACCCCGGTGTTTGTCAATCATGGAAATCACACCGGGACGCCAAAACAGAGTAATATTCCAAGAAATGGGCCAGAATCGGCAAAAACTATGAATGTTGATGACAGACACATAAGTGCACCTTGGAGTTCAACAACCACGGAAATCGCTCTGGGACCCCAAAGCGGTGAGTAAAAGTGCACGAAATGGACCAGAATCGGCAAAAATTGTGAGTGTTGATGACCGACACGTAAACGCACGACGGGGTTCGTAAATCATGGAAATCACTCCGGGACCCCCGAAACTAAGTAATAGTCCAAGAAATGGGCCAAAATCGGCCCAAACTGCGATTGTTGATGACCTACATGTAAGCGCACCTTCGGGTTCAACAACTATGGAAATCGCTTCGGTACCCCAAAACGGTGAGTAATAGTCCACAAAACGTGTCAGAATCGACAAAAACCATGAGTGTTTATGACCGACACGTAAACACACCCCGGGGTTTGTTAATCAAGGAAATCACTCCGGGACCCCAAAACAGTGAGTAATAGTCCATGAAACGGGCCAGAAACGGCCAAAACTGCGAGTGCCACAAAACAAGCCAGAATCGGCCGAAACTGCGAGTGTTGATGATCGACACGTAAACGCACCCCGGGGTTTGTTAATTCTGCAAGTCACACCGGGACCCCAAAACAGTGAGTAATAGTCCACGAAACGGGCCAGAATCGGCCAAAACTATGAGTGTTCATGACCGACACCTAAACGCATTTTGGGGTTCAACAACTATGGAAATCGCTTCGGGACCCCTAAATGTTGAGTAATAGTCCACGAATCGCGTCAGAATTGGCCAAAACTGTGAGTATTGAGGAGACACATGCAAACGCACCCCGGGAATTGTCAATCATGGAAATCGCTCTGGGACGCCAAAACGGTGAGTAATAGTGCACGAAGCGGACCAGAGTCGACCAAAATTGTGTGTTGATGACCGACATGTAAATGCACCACGGAGTTCGTCAATCGTGGAAATCACTACGGGACCCCCAAAACTAAGTAATAGTGCAAGAAACGGGCCAAAATCGGCCCAAACTGCGATTGTTGATGATCGACACATAAGCGCACCATGGGGTTCAAGAACCATGGACATCGCTTTGGGGCCCCAAAACGGTGAGTAATAGTTCATGAAACGGGCCAGAATCGGCCCAAAATGCGATTGTTGCTAACCGACACATAAACGCACCCCGGTGTTCGTCAATCATGGAAGGCACACCGGGACGCCAAAACGGAGTAATAGTCGAAGAAACAGGCCACAATCGGCAAAAACTATGAATGTTGATGACAGACAGTAACTGCACCTTGGAGTTCAACAACCATGGAAATCGCTCTGGGACCCCAAAGCGGTGAGTAATAGTGCACGAAACGGACCAGAATCGTCCAAAATTGTGAGTGTTGATGACCGGCACGTAAACGCACCACGGGGTTCGTAAATCGTGGAAATCACTCCGGGACCCCCGAAACTAAGTAATAGTCCAAGAAACGGGCCAAAATCGGCCCAAACTGCGATTGTTCATGACCTACATGTAAGCGCACCTTGGGGTTCAACAACCATGGAAATCGCTTTGGCGCCCCAAAACGGTGAGTAATAGTCCACGAAACGGGTCACAATCGGCCCAAAATGCGAGTGTTGATGACCGACACGTAAACGCACCCCGCGGTTCTTCAACCGTGGAAATCACTCCAGGACCCCAGAACAGTGAGTAATACTCCACGAAACGGGCCAGAATCGGCCGAAACTGCGAGTGTTGATGATCGACACGTAAACGCACCCCGGGGTTTGTTAATTCTGCAAGTCACACCGGGACCCCAAAACAGTGAGTAATAGTCCACGAAACGGGCCAGAATCGGCCAAAACTATGAGTGTTCATGACCGACACCTAAACGCATTTTGGGGTTCAACAACTATGGAAATCGCTTCGGGACCCCTAAATGTTGAGTAATAGTCCACGAATCGCGTCAGAATTGGCCAAAACTGTGAGTATTGAGGAGACACACGCAAACGCACCCCGGGAATTGTCAATCATGGAAATCGCTCTGGGACGCCAAAACGGTGAGTAATAGTGCACGAAGCGGACCAGAGTCGACCAAAATTGTGTGTTGATGACCGACATGTAAACGCACCACGGAGTTCGTCAATCGTGGAAATCACTACGGGACCCCCCAAAACTAAGTAATAGTGCAAGAAACGGGCCAAAATCGGCCCAAACTGCGATTGTTGATGATCGACACATAAGCGCACCATGGGGTTCAAGAACCATGGACATCGCTTTGGGGCCCCAAAACGGTGAGTAATAGTTCATGAAACGGGCCAGAATCGGCCCAAAATGCGATTGTTGCTAACCGACAAATAAACGCACCCCGGTGTTCGTCAATCATGGAAGGCACACCGGGACGCCAAAACGGAGTAATAGTCGAAGAAACAGGCCACAATCGGCAAAAACTATGAATGTTGATGACAGACAGTAACTGCACCTTGGAGTTCAACAACCATGGAAATCGCTCTGGGACCCCAAAGCGGTGAGTAATAGTGCACGAAACGGACCAGAATCGGCCAAAATTGTGAGTGTTGATGACCGGCACGTAAACGCACCACGGGGTTCGTAAATCGTGGAAATCACTCCGGGACCCCCGAAACTAAGTAATAGTCCAAGAAACGGGCCAAAATCGGCCCAAACTGCGATTGTTCATGACCTACATGTAAGCGCACCTTGGGGTTCAACAACCATGGAAATCGCTTTGGCGCCCCAAAACGGTGAGTAATAGTCCACGAAACGGGTCACAATCGGCCCAAAATGCGAGTGTTGATGACCGACACGTAAACGCACCCCGCGGTTCTTCAACCGTGGAAATCACTCCAGGACCCCAGAACAGTGAGTAATACTCCACGAAACGGGCCAGAATCGGCCAAAACTGCGAGTGCCACAAAACGAGCCCGAATCGGCCGAAACTGCGAGTGTTGATGATCGACACGTAAACGCACCCCGGGGTTTGTTAATTGTGCCAGTCACACCGGGACCCCAAAACAGTGAGTAATAGTCCACGAAACGGGCCAGAATCGTCCAAAACTGTGAGTGTTCATGACCGACACCTAAACGCATTTTGGGGTTCAACAACTATGGAAATCGCTTCGGGACCCCTAAATGTTGAGTAATAGTCCACGAATCGCGTCAGAATTGGCCAAAACTGTGAGTATTGAGGACACACACGCAGACGCACCCCGGGAATTGTTAATCATGGAAATCGCTTTGGGACGCCAAAACGGTGAGTAATAGTGCACGAAGCAGACCAGAGTCGACCAAAATTGTGTGTTGATGACCAACATGTAAACGCACCACGGAGTTCGTCAATCATGGAAATCACCGCGGGACCCCCAAAACTAAGTAATAGTGCAAGAAACGGGCCAAAATCGGCCCAAACTACGATTGTTGATGATCAACAGGTAAGCGCACCATGGGGTTCAAGAACCATGGACATCGCTTTGGGGCCCCAAAACGGTGAGTATTTGTCCATGAAACGGGCCAGAATCGGCCCAAAATGCGAGTGTTGCTAACCGACACATAAACGCACCCCGGTGTTTGTCAATCATGGAAATCACACCGGGACGCCAAAACAGAGTAATATTCCAAGAAACGGGCCAGAATCGGCAAAAACTATGAATGTTGATGACAGACACATAAGTGCACCTTGGAGTTCAACAACCACGGAAATCGCTCTGGGACCCCAAAGCGGTGAGTAAAAGTGCACGAAATGGACCAGAATCGGCAAAAATTGTGAGTGTTGATGACCGACACGTAAACGCACGACGGGGTTCGTAAATCATGGAAATCACTCCGGGACCCCCGAAACTAAGTAATAGTCCAAGAAATGGGCCAAAATCGGCCCAAACTGCGATTGTTGATGACCTACATGTAAGCGCACCTTCGGGTTCAACAACTATGGAAATCGCTTCGGTACCCCGAAACGGTGAGTAATAGTCCACAAAACGTGTCAGAATCGACAAAAACCACGAGTGTTTATGACCGACACGTAAACACACCCCGGGGTTTGTTAATCAAGGAAAGCACTCCGGGACCCCTAAACAGTGAGTAATAGTCCATGAAACGGGCCAGAAAAGGCCAAAACTGCGAGTGCCACAAAACAAGCCAGAATCGGCCGAAACTGCGAGTGTTGATGATCGACACGTAAACGCACCCCGGGGTTTGTTGTCACATCCCTAGCTTCTGGTAATGCTCTAGGCTAGCTTCGTGTGTGCATCATGTTTAAATTCTAAAATTTGAACTGAGGGAAATTGGAAGCCTCAAAACCCTAAATAAAAGAAGGGCAAAAACCCTAAAATCTCATTCATTGCTCCAAAATGCTCTCCTTAGATGTTTAATATTTTTGGCAAGGGTTTTGATCCAAACCAAAAATGATGAACATTTTAAAAGGATTTATTTTTGGGACTTTGAATTTAAATCATTACTTATTTGCATTTGGGCATTTAAATACTATAAAATATTTTAAATGCTCAAATAATCCCAAACTGAAATGTTTACTGTAGGATATATTTCTAACAGTGGTCATGAGCAGTTGCATGATTTTTGGGATTGATTTAGTATTTTTAATAAAGCCACAAAGCTGCAGAAAAAAAATAGAAAACAATAAGTAAAAGATAGAGCAGAGAAAACTTACCCGACGCTTACCTGAGGCCCACCCACCTGGTGGCCCAGCAGAAGCCGGCCCAGCCCACCACTGCAGCCCTCCGTCGTCTTCCTCCCCTCGCCCCTAAGCAGCTGCGTGCTCGCACGCGCACGGCCGCGCGGCCACCTCCTGCTTGCCGACGAGCCCCTGGCCGCGTGGACGACTCCCGCAGGCCGTCCCGATCCCGCTGACCGTTTCGCTCACTCTCCCCCCTCGACCCTCCCTCCTCTGCTCCCTCTCTCCCGCCTGGACCGAACGGAGCCGCCATCACCGACGAGCTCCCTCGCGGCCACAGCCACCCCCTCGCTCCCTCTCCACACCCCTGAGCTCCGTCCCGACCCCATGAAGCTCCACCACGGCGCATGCGACGCCGGGTGCCCTGTAGCCACGCCATCACCGCCATCTTCATCGCCACGGCCGGCAATCGCCGCCGTTCGATTCGCCGCCGACAGGACGTCCCCGAGCCCACTTAGCGTCTCGTCCGACTCCCCGTGAGCTCCTCTTCTCTTCCCCTCACTCCCCGCACCTGATTTCGTCCCCTAGCTCCTTCTTCCACCACGGCCGAAGCTCGCCGCCGCCGTGCCTCGTCGCCGTCGTGGCCAGAGCCACTGGAGCTCCCACCTGAGTGCACCATCATGCTCAGAACGTCTCCACGAGCCCGTTGTCTGCCGCAGCTTGCCCTCTCGTGCCCCCTAGTGGTCGCCTGTGTCTCACCCGAGCTCCGGCGGCCGCAACCGAGCTCGCCGCCGTCGACTCCGGCCACCCCAGGCCCGGAGGCTACGACCATCCGACGCGCCATCGCGCCAGCTCCCCGTAGAGCCAAAGGGCGCACCGATCGGTGCAGTATAGACGAAACCCGAGCCACCCCGGTGCGTCTCCGCCGCGTTTTGGGTCGTCGCCGGCGAAACTCCGGCGACTGCCGACATGGCACGCTTAATTGGCGCTAATGACGCCCTAACCAACCCCCTAGGCCACTGACTGTGGGCCCCACCCCTGGTCAAACCTCAGTTAGCGCTGGGTTTGACCGGGATTAGCTCCTGTGTCACTGACGTGTAGCCCCCACACGTCAGGTTTGACCTGGGGCACCCAGTTGACCCTGCTGACGTCACTGTGACGTGGGGCTGACGCAATAAGTGTTTTCTAGATTTAAAAATAATCAGGAAATTCCAGAAAATAGCTAAAACTTCAATAAATCATAGAAATTCAACCGTACCTCCAAATGAGATAAATTATATATGAAAAATGATCAGAAAAATCCAATCTATCCATCTGTACTATTTTCATGCATGTTAGAACAACTTATAGGTGCTGTTTAGCACAAATCATATAAATGGCATCTGAATAATCACATATGGAGTTTGAATTTGAATCTTGTATTCAAACCAACTTCATTTAATCTGTTGCTAGTTGCATTAGCCCAAAACACATTCATTTTGCCATGTCATGATCATGCATCATATTGTGCATTGCATTGATTGTGTTCCTTTCTGTGTTGCCGGTATTTGTCCCCTCTCGATAGACGTGATACCGATGATGTGATCGTTGACACTGATGAAGACTCAATGTTATCGTCAGAAGTGCCAGGCAAGCAAAACCCCCTTGTTCATTCCGATACAATCCCACTCTCTCGCTCCTGCTCTCTTTTACTGCATTAGGACAACAACGATTCTTCTGTTACCTGCTGCGGTAGCTGAACCCCTTTATCCTTTGCATGACCTGTCATTGCCACAGTAAATAGATGAAACCCACTAGCATGAGTAGGAGTTGTTTGAGCCCTGATGTGCCTACTCATTCATGCTTATTGTCATGCCTGCTATTGCTTAGAGTTGAGTCAGGTCTGATTCATCGGGGATGAATCAGAGGCGTGTGAACATGTCCTACTATGGGTGAACTAAGTGTGTGAACATGATTTGGTAAAGGTAGCGGTGAGAGGCCATGTAGGAGTACATGGTGGGTTGTCTCATTGCAGCCGTCCTCAGGAAGTGAGTTCTGTGTTTGTGATCCATGATCAGTTACTACCACACATTGGGCTCCGGGCGCTCCAAGCTCTCCCGACTTATTAATCAACATGATCTCTGTCCAGGAGTTGCAACTAGTTTCTGGTGTTTGTACGTAGTGTTAGTAGTCTACCAAGTGGCACCCGGTACAGGTGGGCTTGGGACAGACTAGGCACAGTGGCCCGGTGTACCAAGTGGCACCCGGTTGGTGGGCTTGGGAACCCTGCACACATCTTTTGGGGCCGTAAGCGACACCCCGGCCGGATCTCCTTGCGGATGGAACCCGAATAGGCGATAAACCTGGACTAGAGACTTGTTCAGTTAGTCAGGTCGTGGCCGACTCCCTCGCCCGGCTTCCGCTTGAAGGTTGCCGAGGTACATGACGTGTACAGGGCGGTAAGTGGCGAGAGCGTGTTTGAAGAAGTACACCCCTGCAGTGTTAACATCATCTATTCGAATAGCCGGATTCCTCGGATATGGAAACTTGGACCCCTTGCATAGTTTATAGACAAGTGAAAGTGGATACTCTAAAACACGCAAGATAAGCGTGAGTGCTATGGATGGCGTTCTCGTAGGGAGACGGGAGCGGATCCATAGTGGTGTATTGATATGGTGAATATGTGGACTCGTGTGCGCCACCTCTAAAGAGTTATTTGCAGTCGTAGTTCAGGTTAGCCACCGAGTCAAAGCTGGCTTGCTGCAGTTAAACTCCACCACCCCCTTGTTGATAATGATGCATATGTAGTTAGTTCTGATGTAAGTCTTGCTGGGTACATTTGTACTCA
Source organism: Triticum aestivum (assembly GCF_018294505.1). Lineage (NCBI taxonomy): Eukaryota > Viridiplantae > Streptophyta > Magnoliopsida > Poales > Poaceae > Triticum > Triticum aestivum. The sequence goes on along the minus strand of NW_025228247.1, from coordinate 72,530 downwards.
CGTTTGCCTATTTTATGTTTTTGCAGAGAGACTTCAGTCTCACTAGTAGTTCCGCTTGGACTTCGACGTTTAGCTTGTTACCTCAGCTACGATCTTGTGCCCTCGGCAGGATCTGGTAGATAGTCAGACTTCTCAGCCTTTTTCATTTATAGATGTCTGTACTCAGACATGTTAAGCTTCTGCATGTGCTTTGACTTGTATGCTCTGATTGTTGGGTCATGAGACCCATGTTTGTAATATCTCGCTCCTCGGAGCCTATTGAATAAACTACTTGAGTCGTAGAGTCATCTTGTGATGCCATGTTGTATTGCACATATCGAGCATATTGTGTGTATGTTTGAAATGCTTGGTATGTGTGGGATCTGACTATCTAGTTGTTTATCTTTAGTACCCTCTCTTACCGGGAAATGTCTCCTAGTGTTTCCACCGAGCCATGGTAGCTTGCTACTGCTCCGGAACACTTAGGCTGGCCGGCATGTGTCCTTCTTCGTTCCTGTGTCTGTCCCTTCGGGGAAATGTGACGCGATGAATACCGGAGTCCTGTTAGCCCGCTACAGCCCGGTTCTCCGGAGTCCTGCTAGCCCAGTGCTACAGCCTGGATTCACTCGCTGATGACCGACACGTTCGATGCTGGGTCACGGATGCCTGTCCCTGTAAGTTAGTTCCACTTTGGGTTTACGACTAGCCATGTCAGCCCGGGCTCCTTATCATATGGATGCTAGCGACACTATCATATACGTGTGCCAAAAGGCGCAAACGGTCCCGGGCAAAGGTAAGACGACACCCGTGGGAATACCGTGCGTGAGGCCGCAAAGTGATATGAGGTGTTACATGCTAGATCAATGTGGCATTGAGTCGGGGTCCTGACAGCGTTGGTATCAGAGCTTGACTGCCTGTAGGATTACCAAGCCAAACTGGTCGAAGTTGAGTCTAGATATTCTTTAGTTATGTAAGGGAATTGATTGTGGGATGGAACGTAAGGCTCTTTTTACTCCTTATACCTTATGCCTTCTGATCTGAGTCATCTTATCTTTCCTACGGGGATTAAGAACTAGGCTATCTCTTCTTTCTATCAGGATCACGTGTTACTAATCCGTAGACTTATAAGATTGTTGATTCAAGCCCCAGTTCAGTTCCTACTATCTTCCGTATGTTAATTGTTGGTCTCGAAACCTTGATATTGTGCTTCTGAGTGGTTATGCCACCATTTTGTGGATGTCTCAAATCTTTTCTGAGCATTTACAGCCGTTATGCTGTCCGAGTCATCCCAGGTTTCTAAATAGTCGGATGCATTTGCAAATCCCTTCCTCCTGTTTCCGATGTGCCTTTGGTCAGATTAATCACACCAATCAGTGAGTTGAGGTACTTTATTGCCTTGACATATATGTTGGAGCTAGTATTATGACCCTAGGTGTCTTAGGGGATCATCTAGTAATTTAGCCATGATTTGTGTTCCCAGTGTGATGATTCTGGCCATCATTCTCGAAAGCATCCCGTGATGCTACTTAGTAGTAGGTATTCTATTCCTGGGTTTTGAACCCGAGATTCACCCTACTTACTTCATGTTGATAGTAATTGCTAGCTCCCTTAGGTTATTAGTAACCTTTACAGTAGTTCTCGAGGTCCGTGGTATATCCTTCTTCCAAATACCATGAACCACTTACGGCAAAAGTTTGTTGGATCAAAAGATCACAACAGGAGTGCTCTCGATGGGTTCTCCATTCATAATTGTGACTCTGCCAGTTCTACCTTTCCGCATGGATTGTCCGGAAGAAATATGTTGAACTCGTTCGACATGCTAATCTATGCATTCACAACTCAGAAAATCATATGTTCCTTTGAGTTGTCCCTCTTTAGTTGTTTCTGGCCCTCGTCTATCAAATGATAGTCAAGAGTATGCGTGCATTCATTCATCGATGCCTGTTACTCTTGTGGTCCGTCAAGCCATTCTATTCCAGAGAGTGACTTGGAGAAAACAAACTCCAGTACCTCATCCATATTTAGGATTGGGTCAAAGTAGTTGTGTTCCGCAGATCAAGTTACAATCCAGCTTCTGGTCTGCTCTACCCTGAAGTATTACCTTCTTTATAACAGGAATTTCATGAGAATTGCACCACCTTTTGTGAATTCTTGACATAGTGATACTTCACGCCATCCTTTTTCATTCCTCGGTTCCGTGTTGTTGCAGCCGGAGTGCCGACAAGTGAATCATGATGTGTGAAATCAATACTCCTAGCAACTCCGTTGCTTGGTAGTTAAATGGACAATAACGTCATCCTTAGCGAGTTGACTATTGAATCATCACCCTAAGGTTGATTGTGCTACCTAGTCCATTTTCCTGGTGCACTCCTCGATTGATGAGATAGGATCTGTTAAGTCCTCGCTCATTTGATCATATCGTCTTGCCCTGAAAAGCAAGATTGTTCTCGAGCTTAGTAACATATCGGTGGTTCATGATTTTCCGTATATCTTCTCGGAAGTATTACCAGGTTGTCACCTGACCGCTATGTTGAGTTCGTGATCAAGATGGTCTCCTGTGAACCACCTTCTCTCCAAGAATCGGTGTTAGATATCCCTGAGCTAGTTGGTTAAGCTAAACGACAACTTGGAGGGTTGGAAGATAAAAGCTTGCCTGACTTAGTTCGTTCCAAAAGGATATTTTTGTGTAGTGTGTGTTGAAGAAAGATGATATCTTCATCGATTGGTCCCTGTGATCAGTTGCTGGACCTATTGTCTTATCAATCCTTTGATTTGAGTGTGGGCTATCGTCAAATCAAGTCAGAACCAACGATGTTCGTAATGTTGTCTTACTCGTGGTTGATCCCTCGAGCATACACCATTATATCTTTTGGGTCTGACCAATGCTATCACCGTGTTCACATGATGGTGGAAGTCCAGTGATATGGAAATTCCGATGAGTTGTTGTTGAGCCCATTGACAACATCCTTATCTCCTCCATGATGTTGTTGAACATTAAGTTAGTGTTGGAAACTTTTGGAAGCATTTTCTTCATGCTAGCTCATGAAGTACTTGTTTGATGAAAGGAGTGACTTCCTTTGATTCACGTGCATTTTGATGTAAGTTGCCGTTGTGAATTCGAGAAAGTTTGTTTTTGCTCCTTTGGAATCATCCCAAGTCGGTCATGCACGTGCGAAGAATTCTGTGGTCTGTTAGACTGATCATCTTCATTCCATATGTATATCCTAGCACACCAAGCCACTGATTGACTTGTTCAAGGAAAAGAAGTCTATGCTTGGGATCTAATCCATGGACTTGCGTAAAGACTTCGATATCCTCGATGATGGCTCCCAACCAGAACTCGGTAGTGTTTATTGTAAGACTACCCTGTGGGCATGCTTGTCTGGGACAACGTGTCCACATGTTTGTAGCAGAACCAGCTCATGTTTTGGAGCTTACTATCGTAGCTCACTCCCCGAGAATCCCGCAACATTATCTCGTCGATTTGTGTTGCAAACTTTCATTTTTATTTCTAGACTTGATGAGTCTGGGATATCCTGACACCAACCAGATCTGAATCTCAGGCAGATGTGATGGTTGGAACATTTCCCAAGAATTATAATATTGGTCTCTCAATAACTGGCAAGGTGGATGTCGTGGCCAACACACCCATCCGGTAGACCTATTATTATAGTATCTTGTTTGAGGAAGTTGGCCACCTCCCCATAGGGATTTCGTAGGATTACTCCCTAGTTGCCCCTATGGATTTCTGTGTTCCGAAGTCCGACCTTTTTACTTGATGTTCTAGATATCAAACCATATCTATGGGTGGATTACGCTAGCACATCAAGGAGAACATTAGAAGCGGAGTGCTAAATGTCTCTCGGTCGATCATCCAAATTTTATTTGCTTGGCCTCGCTAAGGTGAAATCTGAGAAAGTGTTATCCTCCTTCGCATCTGCATCGTCCATCGCTATTCATCATGGTAGTATGTTGTGTTGTCAGCACCCTTGACGCGGTTGTTGATAAAACCTTGATGATTGTGGAAATGCTCAAGTTCTTGAGAGCATGCACAAGCGCTACGTGTTATCATCGGCTCTAATTGGGATGCTCTCAGTTCCCTCGGCAATGCTGTGACCTTCTCAAACAGTGAATTCACTCTATATTGTTGGGTTCTTCCCCAGTTACCAGAATCATTCCCAGCATTTGCATTTTGTTCCCAGCTTGCACCGCCAATGTGCCATTCTACCATGGGTCTCTTCCATTTCCGGTGGTAAGCAAATTCATCCATTACGTTGTCTTCAACAAGGTAATCCACATCATCCAAGTCCGAGTATGCCATTCTACCGACCCCCGCCAGTCGATTGCTGTGATTTGCCTTAGGTTGATATAGAGAGTCTCAATGATATCTATATCAAAGGTAATTCTTTTTGCCACTTAAGATAATAATCTACGAATCACCCTTCTCCAGGATGTTTCGTCGTGGTGTCATGGGAATTCAACTCCTCGCTACGTTGACAACCGATCGCCACATTCTTAAGTCTGGAATTGTTGTCTACCTAGTGAACCTCGTCACCTGCTCCACTCCATCCCTCTAGAGGTATGCTTCGTCTCTCAGCTCGAGAGATGTTGCTATGTCACATTCCGGGAGTTAATCCTGAGTTGTTCGACCTTCGAGAAGACCGATCCTTCCAGAGTTTTCCTTTCCTCTTCTTGTCATGATTAGCTGGAGTTCTCAGAGCAAGACGACAAGACAAAGATGGTGTTCAAATCAACGTTCATTTGAAGTGCAACCTGGATCGTGAAGATTGTACTAGTTTGCATTTCCCCTTCATCCTACCCTACGCTTGAATCTCGAGACGAGATTCTTGTTTAGTGGGGGTGAGTTGTCACATCCCTAGCTTCTGGTAATGCTCTGGGCTAGCTTCGTGTGTGCATCATGTTTAAATTCTGAAATTTGAACTGAGGGAAATTGGAAGCCTCAAAACCCTAAATAAAAGAAGGGCAAAAACCCTAAAATCTCATTCATTGCTCCAAAATGCTCTCCTTAGATGTTTAATATTTTTGGCAAGGGTTTTGATCCAAACCAAAAATGATGAACATTTTAAAAGGATTTATTTTTGGGACTTTGAATTTAAATCATTACTTATTTGCATTTGGGCATTTAAATACTATAAAATATTTTAAATGCTCAAATAATCCCAAACTGAAATGTTTACTGTAGGATATATTTCTAACAGTGGTCATGAGCAGTTGCATGATTTTTGGGATTGATTTAGTATTTTTAATAAAGCCACAAAGCTGCAGAAAAAAAATAGAAAACAATAAGTAAAAGACAGAGCAGAGAAAACTTACCCGACGCTTACCTGAGGCCCACCCACCTGGTGGCCCAGCAGAAGCCGGCCCAGCCCACCACTGCAGCCTTCCGTCGTCTTCCTCCCCTCGCCCTGAAGCAGCTGCGTGCTCGCACGCGCACGGCCGCGCGGCCACCTCCTGCTTGCCGACGAGCCCCTGGCCGCGTGGACGACTCCCGCAGGCCGTCCCGATCCCGCTGACCGTTTCGCTCACTCTCCCCCCTCGACCCTCCCTCCTCTGCTCCCTCTCTCCCGCCTGGACCGAACGGAGCCGCCGTCACCGACGAGCTCCCTCGCGGCCACAGCCACCCCCTCGCTCCCTCTCCACACCCCTGAGCTCCGTCCCGACCCCATGAAGCTCCACCACGGCGCATGCGACGCCGGGTGCCCTGTAGCCACGCCATCACCGCCATCTTCATCGCCACGGCCGGCAATCGCCGCCGTTCGATTCGCCGCCGACAGGACGTCCCCGAGCCCACTTAGCGTCTCGTCCGACTCCCCGTGAGCTCCTCTTCTCTTCCCCTCACTCCCCGCACCTGATTTCGTCCCCTAGCTCCTTCTTCCACCACGGCCGAAGCTCGCCGCCGCCGTGCCTCGTCGCCGTCGTGGCCAGAGCCACTGGAGCTCCCACCTGAGTGCACCATCGTGCTCAGAACGTCTCCACGAGCCCGTTGCCTGCCGCAGCTCGCCCTCTCGTGCCCCCTAGTGGTCGCCTGTGTCTCACCCGAGCTCCGGTGGCCGCAACCGAGCTCGCCGCCGTCGACTCCGGCCACCCCAGGCCCGGAGACCACGACCATCCGACGCGCCATCGCGCCAGCTCCCCGTAGAGCCAAAGGGCGCACCGATCGGTGCAGTATAGACGAAACCCGAGCCACCCCGGTGCGTCTCCGCCGCGTTTTGGGTCGTCGCCGGCGAAACTCCGGCGACTGCCGACGTGGCACGCTTAATTGGCGCTAATGACGCCCTAACCAACCCCCTAGGCCACTGACTGTGGGCCTCACCCCTGGTCAAACCTCAGTTAGCGCTGGGTTTGACCAGGATTAGCTCCTGTGTCACTGACGTGTGGCCCCCACACGTCAGGTTTGACCTGGGGCGCCCAGTTGACCCTGCTGACGTCACTGTGACGTGGGGCTGACGCAATAAGTATTTTCTGGATTTAAAAATAATCAGGAAATTCCAGAAAATAGCTAAAACTTCAATAAATCATAGAAATTCAACCGTACCTCCAAATGAGATAAATTATATATGAAAAGTGATCAGAAAAATCCAATCTATCCATCTGTACTATTTTCATGCATGTTAGAACAACTTATAGGTGCTGTTTAGCACAAATCATATAAATGGCATCTGAATAATCACATATGGAGTTTGAATTTGAATCTTGTATTCAAACCAACTTCATTTAATCTGTTGCTAGTTGCATTAGCCCAAAACACATTCATTTTGCCATGTCATGATCATGCATCATATTGTGCATTGCATTGATTGTGTTCCTTTCTGTGTTGCCGGTATTTGTCCCCTCTCGATAGACGTGATACCGATGATGTGATCGTTGACACTGATGAAGACTCAATGTTATCTTCAGAAGTGCCAGGCAAGCAAAACCCCCTTGTTCATTCCGATACAATCCCACTCTCTCGCTCCTGCTCTCTTTTACTGCATTAGGACAACAACGATTCTTCTGTTACCTGCTGCGGTAGCTGAACCCCTTTATCCTTTGCATGACCTGTCATTGCCACAGTAAATAGATGAAACCCACTAGCATGAGTAGGAGTTGTTTGAGCCCTGATGTGGCTACTCATTCATGCTTGTTGTCATGCCTGCTATTGCTTAGAGTTGAGTCAGGTCTGATTCATCGGGGATGAATCAGAGGCGTGTGAACATGTCCTACTATGGGTGAACTAAGTGTGTGAACACGATTTGGTAAAGGTAGCGGTGAGAGGCCATGTAGGAGTACATGGTGGGTTGTCTCATTGCAGCCGTCCTCAGGAACTGAGTTCTGTGTTTGTGATCCATGATCAGTTACTACCACACATTGGGCTCCGGGCGCTCCAAGCTCTCTCGACTTATTAATCAACATGATCTCTGTCCAGGAGTTGCAACTAGTTTCTGGTGTTTGTAGGTAGTGTTAGTAGTCTACCAAGTGGCACCCGGTACAGGTGGGCTTGGGACAGACTAGGCACAGTGGCCCGGTGTACCAAGTGGCACCCGGTTGGTGGGCTTGGGAACCCTGCACACATCGTTTGGGGCCGTAAGCGACACCCCGGCCGGATCTCCTTGCGGATGGAACCCGAATAGGCGATAAACCTGGACTAGAGACTTGTTCGGTTAGTCAGGTCGTGGCCGACTCCCTCGCCCGGCTTCCGCTTGAAGGTTGCTGAGGTACATGACGTGTACAGGGCGGTAAGTGGCGAGAGCGTGTGTGAAGAAGTACACCCCTGCAGGGTTAACATCATCTATTCGAATAGCCGGATTCCTCGGATATGGAAACTTGGACCCCTTGCATAGTTTATAGACAAGTGAAAGTGGATACTCTAAAACACGCAAGATAAGCGTCAGTGCTATGGATGGCGTTCTCGTAGGGAGACGGGAGCGGATCCATAGTGGTGTATTGATATGGTGAATATGTGGACTCGTGTGCGCCACCTCTAAAGAGTTATTTGCAGTCGTAGTTCAGGTTAGCCACCGAGTCAAAGCTGGCTTGCTGCAGTTAAACTCCACCACCCCCTTGTTGATAATGATGCATATGTAGTTAGTTCTGATGTAAGTCTTGCTAGGTACATTTGTACTCACGTTTGCCTATTTTATGTTTTTGCAGAGAGACTTCAGTCTCACTAGTAGTTCCGCTTGGACTTCGACGTTTAGCTTGTTACCTCAGCTACGATCTTGTGCCCTCGGCAGGATCTGGTAGATAGTCAGGCTTCTCAGCCTTTTTCATTTATAGATGTCTGTACTCAGACATGTTAAGCTTCCGCATGTGCTTTGACTTGTATGCTCTGATTGTTGGGTCATGAGACCCATGTTTGTAATATCTCGCTCCTCGGAGCCTATTGAATAAACTACTTGAGTCGTAGAGTCATCTTGTGATGCCATGTTGTATTGCACATATCGAGCATATTGTGTGTATGTTTGAAATGCTTGGTATGTGTGGGATCTGACTATCTAGTTGTTTATCTTTAGTAGCCTCTCTTACCGGGAAATGTCTCCTAGTGTTTCCACCGAGCCATGGTAGCTTGCTACTGCTCCGGAACACTTAGGCTGGCCGGCATGTGTCCTTCTTCGTTCCTGTGTCTGTCCCTTCGGGGAAATGTCACGCGATGAATACCGGAGTCCTGTTAGCCCGCTGCAGCCCGGTTCTCCGGAGTCCTGCTAGCCCAGTGCTACAGCCTGGATTCACTCGCTGATGACCGACACGTTTGATGCTGGGTCACGGATGCCTGTCCCTGTAAGTTAGTGCCACTTTGGGTTTACGACTAGCCATGTCAGCCCGGGCTCCTTATCGTATGGATGCTAGCGACACTATCATATACGTGTGCCAAAAGGCGCAAACGGTCCCGGGCAAAGGTAAGACGACACCCGTGGGAATACCGTGCGTGAGGCCGCAAAGTGATATGAGGTGTTACATGCTAGATCAATGTGGCATTGAGTCGGGGTCCTGACATTTGTTAATTCTGCAAGTCACACCGGGACCCCAAAACAGTGAGTAATAGTCCATGAAACGGGCCAGAATCGTCCAAAACTGTGAGTGTTCATGACCGACACCTAAACGCATTTTGGGGTTCAACAACTATGGAAATCGCTTCGGGACCCCTAAATGTTGAGTAATAGTCCACGAATCGCGTCAGAATTGGCCAAAACTGTGAGTATTGAGACACACGCAAACGCACCCCGGGAATTGTCAATCATGGAAATCGCTCTGGGACGCCAAAACGGTGAGTAATAGTGCACGAAACGGACCAGAGTCGACCAAAAATGTGTGTTGATGACCGACATGTAAACGCACCACGGAGTTCGTCAATCGTGGAAATCACTACGGGACCCCCAAAACTAAGTAATAGTGCAAGAAACGGGCCAAAATCGGCCCAAACTGCGATTGTTGATGATCGACACATAAGCGCACCATGGGGTTCAAGAACCATGGACATCGCTTTGGGGCCCCAAAACGGTGAGTAATAGTTCATGAAACGGGCCAGAATTGGCCCAAAATGCGACTGTTGCTAACCGACACATAAACGCACCCCGGTGTTCGTCAATCATGGAAGGCACACCGGGACGCCAAAACGGAGTAATAGTCGAAGAAACAGGCCAGAATCGGCAAAAACTATGAATGTTGATGACAGACAGTAACTGCACCTTGGAGTTCAACGACCATGGAAATCGCTCTGGGACCCCAAAGCGGTGAGTAATAGTGCACGAAACGGACCAGAATCGGCCAAAATTGTGAGTGTTGATGACCGGCATGTAAACGCCCCACGGGGTTCATAAATCGTGGAAATCACTCCGGGACCCCCGAAACTAAGTAATAGTCCAAGAAACGGGCCAAATCGGCCCAAACTGCGATTGTTCATGACCTACATGTAAGCGCACCTTGGGGTTCAGCAACCATGGAAATCGCTTTGGCGCCCCAAAACGGTGAGTAATAGTCCACGAAACGGGTCACAATCGGCCCAAAATGCGAGTGTTGATGACCGACACGTAAACGCACCCCGCGGTTCTTCAACCGTGGAAATCACTCCAGGACCCCAGAACAGTGAGTAATACTCCACGAAACGGGCCAGAATCGGCCAAAACTGCGAGTGCCACAAAACGAGCCCGAATCGGCCGAAACTGCGAGTGTTGATGATCGACACATAAACGCACCCCGGGGTTTGTTAATTGTGCAAGTCACACCGGGACCCCAAAACAGTGAGTAATAGTCCACGAAACGGGCCAGAATCGTCCAAAACTGTGAGTGTTCATGACCGACACCTAAACGCATTTTGGGGTTCAACAACTATGGAAATCGCTTCGGGACCCCTAATTGTTGAGTAATAGTCCACGAATCGCGTCAGAATTGGCCAAAACTGTGAGTATTGAGGACACACACGCAAACGCACCCCGGGAATTGTTAATCATGGAAATCGCTCTGGGACGCCAAAACGGTGAGTAATAGTGCACGAAGCGGACCAGAGTCGACCAAAGTTGTGTGTTGATGACCGACATGTAAACGCACCACGGAGTTCGTCAATCATGGAAATCACTGCGGGACCCCCAAAACTAAGTAATAGTGCAAGAAACGGGCCAAAATCGGCCCAAACTACGATTGTTGATGATTGACAGGTAAGCGCACCATGGGGTTCAAGAACCATGGACATCGCTTTGGGGCCCCAAAACGGTGAGTATTAGTCCATGAAACGGGCTAGAATCGGCCCAAAATGCGAGTCTTGCTAACCGACACATAAACGCACCCCGGTGTTCGTCAATCATGGAAATCACACCGGGACGCCAAAACAGAGTAATATTCCAAGAAACGGGCCAGAATCGGCAAAAACTATGAATGTTGATGACAGACACGTAAGTGCACCTTGGAGTTCAACAACCACGGAAATCGCTCTGGGACCCCAAAGCGGTGAGTAAAAGTGCACGAAACGGACCAGAATCGGCAAAAATTGTGAGTGTTGATGACCGACACGTAAACGCACGACGGGGTTCGTAAATCATGGAAATCACTCCGGGACCCCCGAAACTAAGTAATAGTCCAAGAAATGGGCCAAAATCGGCCCAAACTGCGATTGTTGATGACCTACATGTAAGCGCACCTTCGGGTTCAACAACTATGGAAATCGCTTCGGTACCCCAAAACGGTGAGTAATAGTCCACAAAACGTGTCAGAATCGACAAAAACCACGAGTGTTTATGACCGACACGTAAACACACCCCGGGGTTTGTTAATCAAGGAAAGCACTCCGGGACCCCAAAACAGTGAGTAATAGTCCATGAAACGGGCCAGAAACGGCCAAAACTGCGAGTGCCACAAAACAAGCCAGAATCGGCCAAAACTGCGAGTGTGGATGATCGACACGTAAACGCACCCCGGGGTTTGTTAATTGTGCAAGTCACACCGGGACCCCAAAACAGTGAGTAATAGTCCACGAAACGGGCCCGAATCGTCCAAAACTGTGAGTGTTCATGACCGACACCTAAACGCATTTTGGGGTTCAACAACTATGGAAATCGCTTCGGGACCCCTAAATGTTGAGTAATAGTCCACGAATCGCGTCAGAATTGGCCAAAACTGTGAGTATTGAGGACACACACGCAAACGCACCCCGGGAATTGTCAATCATGGAAATCGCTCTGGGATGCCAAAACGGTGAGTAATAGTGCACGAAGCGGACCAGAGTCGACCAAAATTGTGTGTTGATGACCGACATGTAAACGCACCACGGAGTTCGTCAATCATGGAAATCACTGCGGGACCCCCAAAACTAAGTAATAGTGCAAGAAACGGGCCAAAATCGGCCCAAACTACGATTGTTGATGATCGACAGGTAAGCGCACCATGGGGTTCAAGAACCATGGACATCGCTTTGGGGCCCCAAAACGGTGAGTAATAGTCCATGAATCAGGCCAGAATCGGCCCAAAATGCGAGCGTTGCTAACCGACACATAAACGCACCCCGGTGTTCGTCAATCATGGAAATCACACCGGGACGCCAAAACAGAGAAATAGTCCAAGAAACGGGCCAGAATTGGCAAAAACTATGAATGTTGATGACAGACACGTAAGTGCACCTTGGAGTTCAACAACCACGGAAATCGCTCAGGGACCCCAAAGCGGTGAGTAAAAGTGCACGAAACGGACCAGAATCGGCAAAAATTGTGAGTGTTGATGACCGACACGTAAACGCACGACGGGGTTCGTAAATCATGGAAATCACTCTGGGGCCCCCGAAACTAAGTAATAGTCCAAGAAATGGGCCAAAATCGGCCCAAACTGTGATTGTTGATGACCTACATGTAAGCGCACCTTCGGGTTCAACAACTATGGAAATCGCTTCGGTACCCCAAAACAGTGAGTAATAGTCCACAAAACGTGTCAGAATCGAC
>NW_025228247.1:44959-59940 GCF_018294505.1 Triticum aestivum | reverse complement strand
GGACCAGAATCGGCCAAAATTGTGAGTGTTGATGACCGGCACGTAAACGCACCACGGGGTTCGTAAATCGTGGAAATCACACCGGGACCCCCGAAACTAAGTAATAGTCCAAGAAACGGGCCAAAATCGGCCCAAACTGCGATTGTTCATGACCTACATGTAAGCGCACCTTGGGGTTCAACAACCATGGAAATTGCTTTGGCGCCCCAAAACGGTGAGTAATAGTCCACGAAACGGGTCACAATCGGCCCAAAATGCGAGTGTTGATGACCGACACGTAAACGCACCCCGCAGTTCTTTAACCGTGGAAATCACTCCAGGACCCCAGAACAGTGAGTAATACTCCACGAAACGGGCCAGAATTGGCCAAAACTGTACCGACACGTAAACGCACCTTGGGGTTCAACAACTATGGAAATCGCTTCGGGACCCATGAATGGTGAGTAGTAGTCCATGAAATCCGTCAGAATCGGACAAAACTGTGAGTGTTGACGCCGGACACGTAAACGCAACCCTGGGATTTGCAATCCTGGAAATTGCTCTGGACGCCAAAACGGTGAGTAAAAGTGCATGAAACGGACCAGAATCGGCCAAAATTGTGAGTGTTGATGACCGACAGGTAAACGCACCCCGGAGTTCGTCAATCGTGGAAATCACTCCGGGACCCCCAAAACTAAGTAATAGTGCCTGGCAGAAACGGGCCAAAATCGGCCCAAACTGCGATTGTTGATGATCGACACGTAAGCGCACCTTGGGGTTCAACAACCATGGAAGTCGCTCTAGGGCCCCAAAAGATTGAGTAATAGTCCATGAAACGGGTTAGCATCGACAAAAACCGTCAGTGTTGATGACCTACACGTAAACGCACCCGCGGTTCGTCAATCGTGGATATCACCCTGGGACCCCAAAATAGTGCGTAATAGTCCATGAAACGGGCCAGAATCGGCCGAAACTGCAAGTCCTGATGACCGACATATAAATGTACCCCGGGGTTCGCTAATCATGGAAATCTCTGTGGGACCCCAAAATAGTGAGTAATAGTCCATGAAACGGGCCGGATTCGGGCAAAACTGTGAGTGTTGATGACTGACACGTAAACGCACCCCGTGGTTCGTTAACCGTGGAAACCACTCCGGGACCCAAAACAGTGAGTAATAGTCCACGAAACGGGCCAGAATCGGCCAAAACTGTGAGTGTTGATGACCAACACGCATTGTTGAGGAAATCGTTAACTGGTAGCTGCTCGATTGGTTGGTGAGTAGGGGATTAATCGGCTAATCGGCAAGTTAATCGGACATTTAATCAATTAATCGGACGATTTATCGGTTTATAGGCTACTTGGTGACTCTACGGGTAGGGATTAATCGGCAAGTTAACTGGTTAATCGGATGAATTCTTGAACAGGGCCAACACGTAAGCGCACCTTGGGGTTCAACAACTATGGAAATCACTTCGGGACCCCAAAACGGTGAGTAAAAGTCCACGAAACGCGTCAGAATTGGCCAAAACTGTGAGTGTTGATGACCGACATGTAAACGCACCTCGGGGTTCGTAAATCGTGCAAATCACTCCGGGACCCAGAAAACTAAGTAATAGTCCAAGAAACGGGCCAGAATCAGCACAAACTGTGATTCTTGATAACCTACACTTAAGCGCACCTTGGGGTTCAACAACCATGGAAATCGCTTTTGGACCCCAAAACGGTGAGTAATATTCCACGAAACGGGTCAGAATCGACAAAAACCGCGAGTGTTGATAACCAACAGGTAAGCGCACCCGGGGTTTGTTATTCGTGGAAATCACTCTGAGACCCCAAAACAGTGAGTAATAGTCCACGAAACGGTCCAAAATCGGCCAAAACTGTGAGTGTTGATGACCGACACGTAAGTGCACCTTGGGGTTCAACAACCATGGAAATCGCTTTGGGACCCCAAAACTGTGAGTATTAGTGCACGAAATGGGTTAGAATCGACAAAAACTGTGAGTGTTGATGACCGACATGAAAACGCACCCCTGGGTTTGTTAATCCTCGAAATTACACCGGGACCCCAAAACAGTGAGTAATAGTCCATGAAACGGGCCAGAATCGGCCAAAACTGTGAGTGTTCATGACCGACACATAAACGCACCTTGGGGTTCAACAACTATGGAAATTGCTTCGGTACCCATGAATGGTGAGTAGTAGTCCACGAAATGCATCAGAATTGGACAAAACTGTGAGTGTTGGCGACGGACACGTAAATGCACCCCGGGGATTAGCAATCCTGGAAATTGCTCTGGACGCCAAAACGATGAGTAGAAGTGAATGAAACGGACCAGAATAGGCCAAAATTGTGACTGTTGATGACCGACACGTAAACGCACCCCCGGAGTTCGTCAATCGTGGAAATCACTCCGGGACCCCCAAAACTAAGTAATTGTGCAAGAAACGGGCAAAAATTGGCCCAAACTGCAATTGTTGATGATCGACACGTAAGCGCATCTTGGCGTTCAACAACCATGGATATCGCTCTGGGGCCCCAAAAGGTTGAGTAATAGTCCATGAAACGGGCGCAGTTTGCCCTCTTTCCCTCGACGGTCGACGTGCCCATGCTCCGGGAGTACTACAAGCTTCTGTGGGGGTGAAGGGAGAAACGACGGGGCATCCGGCCACACGCGTCATCCCTGCCAGCGCTGGTCCTGCCCCAAACCGGTACCCTTTCTTCGTCGACTACTTCTCTTGCGGGCTTTGTCCCCCTTTCTCTGATTTCTTCAAGGACATCATGCATACCTTCGGCTTCCGCCTCCTGGATTTTACTCCGAATGCCGTGGCGTGCATGGACCTTTTCGCACACCTCTGCGAGGGCTTTGCCGGGGTGCATCCCAAGACGGCGCTCTTCCGCCACTACTTCTCCCCTCGGATCCAAAAGGGAGGCGACATCACCGGTAGCATCGCTTGGATCCCAAGGGCGAAGGGAGCATACCCGGACGGCGCCATGAAGGAGAGGTGGGAAGAGTGGCGGGGCTGGTGGTGCTTTATCGAGGAGGAGAAACCGCCAGTGTTCTGCGAGGTCCGTCGGGTGGTGCCGGTCCGCGGAAAGAACTGGGGCGACGTTGACATTGACAATAAGAAGCTCACAATCACCACCACCAGGATCCTCCGGCTTACCCGGGCTGGGCTCACCCTCGAGATGATCGGCGCGGACTTTATCTGCCGCCGGATCGCTCCTCTGCATGACAAGGGGAGGCCGGCCTGGCTTTTTGTGAATGCTGCCGATATCATGAGGCTCCACCCCGTCCTCGACCAGAATCTGACGGTGCTGAGGCATGCCCACCTCTGCCAGTGGATTTTCCAGCTCGAGGTCAATGAAGAAGGCGAGGTCGAGCGGTCCGGCAAGGTGGCAAGAGCTGCCGCGAAGGCCGACAAGGTGGACAAGGAGCATGTCTTCAAGTTGCCAGCTGGAGTGGTCCCGCTTAGCAACAACTCTCGCCGGTCGGAGATCATCGCCATGATGCCGCTTTTCAACACACATGGACTTGACCCGAGCTGGGTCGCGCCTGACGAGCTCAAGGTGCAGGAGTTCTTCGACACCTTGCACGAGGCATACATCACCGCCGAGCCGCGGCTCATCCAGGACATTTCTCAGGAGGAGCTGGACTACATCACCGCCAGGGTGCGGGAGGCAAGGCTCACCGCAGAGTCGGCAAAGCTTGCCGAGGAGGGCGGCAATGCTGGCGGCACAGTGGACAGTGCCTTGGCGGAAGTGGAGGAGGATGACCTTGCCCGGTGGGCGGCGGCTGCTGGGGAGGCCAGCGGCGCCAGCACTGGGGCCCCCTCGTCGAGGATGGGATCGACGGGTCTTCGGAGGAGGACGAAGGGGAGGAGATCGCGGCCTCCGACCCTCCTGCCACTTGGAGGGGGCAAGTCCTGCGGTGGGCCGTCTCCGGCGAGCCGGTTTGTCCTGGCCAGGCTGCGTAGCTGCGACTGGCCCAGATCATGTTGGCGCACCAGACGAGGGCCGCGAAGAAGGCGGTGGAGGCCGTGGCGGCAAGGAGGAAGGCATATGCTTCCTCATCGTCCAGGCGTGTCCAGATGCCACCGCCCTCCCCGCCGCCGGCAGATGTTGGCGCAGGGTTTGCCTTCGATTTTGGGCCTCTTGGCCCAGAGAGAGACTCTGGGCCACTCAGTCCGGAGAGAAAAAGGAAAGCAACAGAGGAGGAGGAGGAAGAAAATGAAGAGTAAGCTTTTGCTTCCCTCCCTCATTTCTTACACTTCCCCTGACGGTGTTGCTCACTTGTCTTCATCTTGCAGGGATGTGGAGACACTGGCCCAGAGGATAAAGAGGGAAAGGACCTTGGCGAGTGGCCAGCCCCCGGCAGGAACCTCCGGCACGCCACTGGTGGTGTCGAGTAGCCCATACAGCAGCCCCCGGCCCATCCCCCAGCGTGAGTCCATCACCCACCCTTCATCAGCGTGCGTCACGCGCGATGCTTTAGTGCTAACCATGTCGCGGATGTAGGAGGGGAGCAACACCAAGGGGAGCCACACAGGGCTTCTCCGATCGTGCCGCCTCCATCAACCACACCGCCCCAAGGGGCGTCTCCGGCAAGGGCACCGAGCACCCAGACCATGCACATGGAGGAGGGGGAGGAGAACGCAGGCGCCGGTCGCTTTGCCTCGATGCCGAACCTCGGCGGAGAAGGGGCTTCCGCTTCTCGGCCTGGCGCTGGTAAGCCATTTGCTCTCTATCTCCACATGCATCTTTTCTTCTTCTTTTTTGGCTCTGATCTTGGCTTTTTGTCTTGTCTCCTTCTTGGTATCCACACCCCTCCTAGGTATACTTAGAGGACGTCAACACCGTCATCAAGGACGTCGCCGCGGATGCCGTGGTGGAGGCGAAGAAGATTGCTGCCAAGGAGAGTGCCGGGGACGCCGCTAAGGACGCCGCCAAGGGGCCCGCTGAAGAGCCCGGCAAGGGGCCTGCCGGGGAAATCGGCAAGGCCACTGCCGAGGAGGTGACGTTTAACGACCTGCCCTCCTCCTCTGCTTCCTCTGGCTCTGGCAGGTACCTGAGGGTAAGCGACGACCTCTTCGTCCATCTCCTTGGCGCGTTGAGCACCAGGGCTCCCTTTGAGGGAGAGGTTTTTGACAAGGAGGCGCTTGCCGCCGCCGGGCTCGAGGTTGTCGATGAGCCGGGCATCGGTGGTGTCGGCTCCCAGGAGGAGCAGCTGCTCTAGGCCATGGGGGCCAGCTTCTGGAAGCTTCAGGTGCTTCACCGCGCCCGTCTGGACAAGGCCAAGTCCATGACAGCGGTGGTGGAGAAGGCGGAGGCGGACTTTGCAGGGCGTGTCGCCGAGGCGCAAGACTGGTTCCGCCAAGCCCAGGACGAGCTAAAGGCCGCTCAGGGCGAGCTGGCCAACCGTGAGGTGGAGCTCACCCTGAAGCTGGCCGACATCGAGAAAGAGACGGCGAAGAAGTTGGCCGACGAAGCCGAAGCCGCCCGGATCCAGCACGGGGCCGCACTGATGACCTAGGAAGAGGACCTTGCCGCGCGCGAGGAGAAACTTGCCTCTACACTCCGTGGCAAGGATGAAGAGGTGGGCAGGCTCGTCATGCAGCGGACCCAAGAGCTGGAGCAGAGGCATCAGGATGCACTCAATGCCCAGGCTCAGGTCCACGCCGGCAAGGTGAAGGAGCTGGAGGGGCAAGCCTTGAAGCTGGCCCAGGAGAGGGACACGCTCAACGGGGCCCTGGTGGAGGCGCAGGGCGCGGTCATCAGCAAGGCCGGAGAGCTCTCCGACGCCAACAGCTCCATCAGAGACCTCCAGCTGAAGCTGGGGGATCTCGAGAAGATGTTGTCGGAGGACAAGACTCGAGAGGAGATCCTGACCAAGGACCTGGCAATGGAGACGTAACTGCGGATGAATGAGACCGCCAACCTTAATGACCAAGTGGAGAGCGAGAAGCGCTGGCTCGAACGTCTTCCCGTCATTGCGAACTCGGCTGCCAATCAGCTGACCATCATGGGAATGCCGGAGATGGTGTACGCCCCAAAGCCGAACCTGAGCCTCAATGCCAACCTGACCATATTCTTCGAGAAGGTCGTCGGTGCCCTGGGGCGGCTTCACTCCAACCGGGCGGCCTCCCTGGCCGAGGAATCCCGGGTACTCTGTCGGGGGACCATGACCAGGGTGCTCACCAAGATTGTGCACTGGCACCCAAAGCTCGACTTCGGAGCTGTGCTAAAGAGCTTGCCAGAGGATGCCGACATCGCGGCGCTCAATGAGCGTATCCAGCCCATCATCAGCCGCATCGACAAAATCAAGAGGTTGGAGGGCCAGCGCCGGGACTAGGCGCCCCGTGCTTCGTCGCCGCTACGGGTTCATGACCAAGACAATGCTATCTTTAGTTAGAACCGCGGCGGCAATTTATGTAATATAACTCTGCAGTACTCCTGAAATTATGCATATTATTTTCCTATTCAATTTTCCTTTGTATGTCCACCCCACGTCGACTGGGTAGGCTTGTCGGCGCGTAAACCCCAGGCGGCGTCTTGAGGACGGATCCCCATTAGCCTGCCGAGTGTGCTTGCTACCGGGCGAAGCACCTTACCGCCCTTAGCACAGCCGCTCGATCTGTTGAGCTTGACTCGAGTCAGAGCCGAGAGCATAGCTGATGGCGAAAGGCTACCCTGCCGCTCTCGACGCAGCCGCTCGAACTGTTGAGTGGACTCGAAACAGAACAAGAGCATTGTCAATCGCAGGAGGGCCCCTCTACGTACAGGTTTTCCATACATAGGCAGAACTGTCGAGGATAATAACCTTATATTTAAGGAGAAAAGTTTAAAGTTCGGCATGACTTAGCTCTCTCGTCGCCGCATTGGCGTCCTTCGTGCCAACGGGCCGTGCCACCCTCTTGGCCGCCTTCTCCGCAGGAGCCGTGGCAATGACGAACTGCTAGGCCTACCACTAGACTAGATCCTCACAATTGCGCCCCCTACCAGGCGCGCCAAAGATGTCGGTGGGAAACGACACCTATGGGATCACTAGAATCGCTACTACGGTTGCGGGGCACGGGATCGTGAGAAAAGCGGGACTAGCAGACAGCACAAAGGGGATTTACCCAGGTTCAGGCCACAAAGATGCGTAAAACCTTACGATCCTGCTTTGGTGGATGTATTTAGTGTTCTTGAGCTCTTGAACTAGCTCTGGGTGTAGCCAGGTTCCAAAGAGCCGAATCCCGATTCGGTGCGCCATGGGCCTCCTTTTATAGGTGAAAGGGGCTACCACAATGGCACACAGGAGGTGGAAAGTGCTACAACGTTGTGAGCTTATCGCTAGTATTACAGGACAGGGCGCATTTAATGCGAGGCTTAGGTGTCCCTTCACTTTATCGGGGACGGGAGCGAGGCCTGTCCCGTCCGTCGCCGCTCCTCCTTGCTTCGACACGCGCCCTGGCCAGCGGTACATGCGGTGCCATGTAGGCAGGCAGGCAGCTGAGGTGGCGCGGTGGTGGAGCCTCCATGAAGGGCTGCATGTTGCCACGCAGGTGCCTGCCCAGCTGGTTGGTCTGGCAGCTGCATGCGAATGGTGGCGGAGACTTGGCTTGGTGTGGGCCTGGCTGTGGCCCTGCTGACGCGCCTGGCGAGGGCCTTGGCCCGGCAAGGGTCTTGCCGCGGCATGCCGTTGTCCCTGGCAAGGGTCTTGCCGGGAGTCTCATGGGCTTCCTCAGCAAGAACCTTGCTGAGGATTGTTGCCTTCCTATCCTCATTTGATCTTGACTGTTCTTTTTCTTCACAAAGATCTGCATGCCACCACGGAGGTGCCTCCCGAGCCTTGTCCCAATGCGTTTGCTTGGCGTTGGTGGGCTCGAAGGTGGCTCGCTCAGCTGGTGTGGACGAGCTGCCCCGGCAAGGGTCTTGTCGGGGCCGCTAAGGCTGCCCCCCGGCAAGGGTCCTTGCCTGGGCAACCTGCTTCGCCTGTGCGACCTTTGTGGCCTTGGTCCTTGTCGTTGCCTTGTTTGTCGTGTGCCTTCGGCTTCTCTCCGGCTTCCCTCCTCTGCCCTGCTATGCGTGGCCGTTGCGGGTGGCTCTGTCTGCCCGTGCACAAGTAAAGGGGTCAAAAGCAGAGCCCCTACTTTTGTACACCGACACTACGGGACCCCAAAACGGTGAGTAAAAGTCCATGAAACGCATCAGAATTGGCCAAAACTGTGAGTGTTAATGACCGACACGTAAACGCAACCAAGGATTCGTAAATCACGGAAATCACTCCGGGACCCCCAAAACTAAGTAATAGTCCAAGAAACGGTCCAGAATCAGCCCAAACTATGATTGTTGATGGACTACACTTAAGAGCACCTTGGGATTCAACAACCATGGAAATCGCTTTGGGACCCCAAAACGATGAGTAATATTCCACGAAACGGGTCAGAATCGACAAAAACCGCGAGTGTTGATAACCGACAGGTAAGCACACCCCGAGGTTCGTTATTCGTGGAAATCACTCCGGGACCCCAAAACAGTGAGTAATAGTCCACGACACGTAAGTGCACCTTGGGGTTCAATAAACCATGGAAATTGCTCTGGGACCCCAAAACTGTGACTATTAGTGCACGAAATGGGTCAGAATCGACAAAAACCGCGAGTTTTGATGACCGACATGTAAACGCACCCGGGGGTTTGTTAATCCTCGAATTCACACCGGGACCCCAAAACAATGAGTAATAGTCCACGAAACGGGCCAGAATCGGCCCAAACTGTACCGACACGTAAACGCACCTTGGGGTTCAACAACTATGGAAATCGCTTCGGGACCCATGAATGGTGAGTAGTAGTCCATGAAATGCGTCAGAATCGGACAAAACTGTGAGTGTTGACGCCGGACACGTAAACGCAACCCGGGGATTTGCAATCCTGGAAATTGCTCTGGACGCCAAAACGGTGAGTAAAAGTGCATGAAACAGACCAGAATCGGCCAAAATTGTGAGTGTTGATGACCGACACGTAAACGCACCCCGGAGTTCGTCAATCGTGGAAATCACTCCAGGACCCCCAAAACTAAGTAATAGTGCCTGCCAGAAACGGGCCAAAATCGGCCCAAACTGCGATTGTTGATGATCGACACGTAAGCGCACCTTGGGGTTCAACAACCATGGAAGTCGCTCTGGGGCCCCAAAAGATTGAGTAATAGTCCATGAAATGGGTTAGCATCGACAAAAACCGTCATTGTTGATGACCTACACGTAAACGCACCCGGGGTTCGTTAATCGTGGATATCACCCTGGGACCCCAAAATAGTGAGTAATAGTCCATGAAACGGGCCAGAATCGGCCGAAACTGCAAGTCCTGATGACCGACATATAAATGTACCCCGGGGTTCGCTAATCATGGAAATCTCTGTGGGACCCCAAAACAGTGAGTAATAGTCCATGAAACGGGCCGGATTCAGGCAAAACTGTGAGTGTTGATGACTGACACGTAAACGCACCCCGTGGTTCGTTAACCGTGGAAACCACTCCGGGACCCAAAACAGTGAGTAATAGACCACGAAACGGGCCAGAATCGTCCAAAACAGTGAGTGTTGATGACCAACACGCATTGTTGAGGAAATCGTTAACTGGTAGCTGCTCGATTGGTTGGTGAGTAGGGGATTAATCGGCTAATCGGCAAGTTAATCGGACATTTAATCAATTAATCGGACGATTTATCGGTTTATAGGCTACTCGGTGACTCTACGGGTAGGGATTAATCGGCAAGTTAACTGGTTAATCGGATGAATTCTTGAACAGGGCCAACACGTAAGCGCACCTTGGGGTTCAACAACTATGGAAATCACTTCGGGACCCCAAAACGGTGAGTAAAAGTCCACGAAACGCGTCAGAATTGGCCAAAACTGTGAGTGTTGATGACCGACATGTAAACGCACCTCGGGGTTCGTAAATCGTGGAAATCACTCCGGGACCCAGTAAACTAAGTAATAGTCCAAGAAACGGGCCAGAATCAGCACAAACTGTGATTCTTGATAACCTACACTTAAGCGCACCTTGGGGTTCAACAACCATGGAAATCGCTTTTGGACCCCAAAACGGTGAGTAATATTCCACGAAACGGGTCAGAATCGACAAAAACCGCGAGTGTTGATAACCAACAGGTAAGCGCACCCGGGGTTCGTTATTCGTGGAAATCACTCTGAGACCCCAAAACAGTGAGTAATAGTCCACGAAACGGTCCAAAATCGGCCAAAACTGTGAGTGTTGATGACCGACACGTAAGTGCACCTTGGGGTTCAACAACCATGGAAATCGCTTTGGGACCCCAAAACTGTGAGTATTAGTGCACGAAATGGGTTAGAATCGACAAAAACTGCGAGTGTTGATGACCGACATGTAAACGCACCCCGGGGTTTGTTAATCCTCCAAATTACACCGGAACCCCAAAACAGTGAGTAATAGTCCATGAAACGGGCCAGAATCGGCCAAAACTGTGACTGTTCATGACCGACACATAAACGCACCTTGGGGTTCAACAACTATGGAAATTGCTTCGGTACCCACGAATGGTGAGTAGTGGTCCACGAAATGCATCAGAATTGGACAAAACTATGAGTGTTGGCGACGGACACGTAAACGCACCCGGGGGATTAGCAATCCTGGAAATTGCTCTGGACACCAAAACGATGAGTAGAAGTGAATGAAACGGACTAGAATAGGCCAAAATTGTGACTGTTGATGACCGACACGTAAACGCACCCCGGAGTTCGTCAATCGTGGAAATCACTCCGGGACCCCCAAAACTAAGTAATTGTGCAAGAAACGGGCAAAAATAGGCCCAAACTGCAATTGTTGATGATCGACACGTAAGCGCATCTTGGCGTTCAACAACCATGGATATCGCTCTGGGGCCCCAAAAGGTTGAGTAATAGTCCATGAAACGGGTAAGCATTGACAAAAACCGTGAGTGTTGATGACCTACACGTAAACGCACCTGGTGTTCGTTAATCGTGGAAATCACCCCGGGACCCCAAAATAGTGAGTAATAGTCCATGAAACGGGCCAGAATTTGCCGAAACTGCAAGTGTTGATGACCGACATGTAAACGCACCCCGGGGATCGTTAATCATTGAAATCTCTCTGGGACCCCAAAACAGTGAGTAATAGTCCACGAAACGGGCCACAATCGGGCAAAACTGTGAGTGTTGATGACTAACACGTAAACGCACCCCGCGGTTCGTTAACCGTGGAAACCACTTCGGGACCCAGAAACAGTGAGTAATATTCCACGAAACGGGCCAGAATCGGCCAAAACTGTGAGTGTTGATGACCAACACGTAAGCGCACCTTGGGGTTCAACAACTATTGAAATCACTTCGGGCCCCCAAAACGGTGAGTAAAAGTCCACGAAACGCGTCAGAACTGGCCAAAACTGTGAGTGTTGAGGACCGACACGTGAACGCACCCCGGGGTTCGTAAATCGTGGAAATCACTCCGGGACCCCCAAAACTAAGTAATAGTCCAAGAAATGGGCCCGAATCAGCCCAAACTGTGATAGTTGATGACCTACACTTAAGCGCACCTTGGGGTTCAACAACCATGGAAATCGCTTTGGGACCTCAAAACGGTGAGTAATATTCAACGAAACGGGTCAGAATCGACAAAAACCGCGAGTGTTGATAACCGACAGGTAAGCGCACCCAGGGTTCAGTATTCGTGGAAATCACTCCGGGACCCCAAAACAGTGAGTAATAGTCCACGAAACGGGCCAGGATCGGCCAAAACTTTGAGTGTTGATGACCGACACGTAAGTGCACCTTGGGGTTCAACAACCATGGAAATCGCTCTGGGACCCCAAAACTGTGAGTAATAGTGCACGAAATGGGCCAGAATCGACAAAAACCGCGAGTGTTGATGACCGACATGTAAAAGCACCCCGGAGTTCGTTCATCCTCGAAATCACACCGGGACCCCAAAACAGTGAGTAGTAGACCACGAAACTGTGATTGTTCATGACCGACACGTAAACGCACCTTGGGGTTCAACAACTATGGGAATTGCTTCGGGACCCATGAATGGTGAGTAGTAGACCACGAAATGCATCAGAATCGGACAATACTGTGAGTGTTGACGACGGACACGTAAACGCATCCCGGGGATTTGCAATCCTGGAAATTGCTCTGGACGCCAAAACGGTGAGTACAAGTGCATGAAACGGACCAGAATCGGCCAAAATTGTGAGTGTTGATGACCGACACATAAACGCACCCCAAAGTTCGTCAATCGTGGAAATCACTCTGGGACCCCCAAAACAAAGTAATAGTGCAAGAAACGGGCCAAAATCATCGAAAACTGCGATTGTTGATGATCGACACGTAAGCGCACCTTTGGGTTCAACAACCATGGAAATCGCTCTGGGGCCCCAGAAGGTTGAGTAATAGTCCATGAAACGGGTTAGCATCGACAAAAACCGTCAGTGTTGATGACCTACACGTAAACGCACCCGAGGTTCGCTAATCGTAGATATCACCTCGGGACCCCAAAATAGTGAGTAATAGTCCATGAAACGGGCCAGAATCGGCCGAAACTACAAGTGCTGATGACCGACATGTAAATGTACCCCGAGGTTCGTTAATCATGCAAATCTCTTTGGGACCCCAAAACAGTGAGTAATAGTCCATGAAACGGGCCGGAATCGGGCAAAACTGTGAGTGTTGATGACTGACACGTAAACGCACCCCGTGGTTCGTTAACCGTGGAAACCACTCCGGGACCCAAAAACAGTGAGTAATAGTCCACGAAACGGGCCAGAATTAGCCAAAACTGTGATAGTTGATGACCAACACGCATTGCTGAGGAAATCGTTAACTGGTAGCTGCTCGGTTGGTTGGTGAGTAGGGGATTAATCGGCTAATCGGCAAGTTAATCAGCCATTTAATCAATTAATCGGACGATTTATCGGTTTATAGGCTACTCGGTGACTCTACGGGTAGGCATTAATCGGTAAGTTAACTGGTTAATCGGATGAATTCTTGAACAGGGCCAACACGTAAGCGCACCTTGGGGTTCAACAACTATGGAAATCACTTCGAGACCACAAAACGGTGAGTAAAAGTCCACGAAACGCGTCAAAATTGGCCAAAACTGTGAGTGTTGATGACCGACACGTAAACGCACCCCGGGGTTTATAAATCGTGAAAATCACTCCGGGACCCCGAAAACTATGTCATAGTCCAAGAAACGGGCACAAACTGTGATTCTTGATAACCTACACTTAAGCGCACCTTGGGGTTCAACAACCACGGAAATCGCTTTTGGACCCCAAAACGGTGAGTAATATTCCACGAAACGGGTCAGAATCGACAAAAACTGCGAGTGTTGATAACCAACAGGTAAGCACACCTGGGGTTCATTATTCGTGGAAATCACTCTGGGACCCCAAAACAGTGAGTAATAGTCCACGAAACGGTCCAAAATCGGCCAAAACTGTGAGTGTTGATGGCCGACACGTAAGTGCACCTTGGGGTTCAACAACCATGGAAATCGATCTGGGACCCCAAAACTGTGAGTATTAGTGCACGAAATGGGTTAGAATCGACAAAAACCGCGAGTGTTGATGACCGACATGTAAACGCATCCTGGGGTTTGTTAATCCTCGAAATTACACCGGGACCCCAAAACAGTGAGTAATAGTCCATGAAACGGGCCAGAATCGGCCAAAACTGTGAGTGTTCATGACCGACACGTAAACGCACCTTAGGGTTCAACAACTATGGAAATCGCTTCGGTACCCATGAATGGTGAGTAGTAGTCCACGAAATGCATCGGAATTGGACAAAACTGTGAGTGTTGGCGACTGACACATAAACGCACCCGGGGATTAGCAATCCTGGAAATTGCTCTAGACGCCAAAATGGTGAGTACAAGTGCATGAAACGGACCAGAATAGGCCTAAATTGTGATTGTTGATGACCGACACGTAAACGCACCCCGGAGTTCGTCAAACGTGGAAATCACTCCGGGACCCCCAAAACTAAGTAATAGTGCAAGAAACGGGCAAAAATTGGCCCAAACTGCAATTGTTGATGATCGACACGTAAGCGCACCTTGGGGTTCAACAACCATGGAAATCGCTCTGGGGCCCCAAAAGGTTGAGTAATAGTCCATGAAACGGGTAAGCATCGACAAAAACCGTGAGTATTGATGACCTACACGTAAACGCACCTGGGGTTCGTTAATCGTGGAAATCACCCCGGGACCCCAAAATAGTGAGTAATAGTCCATGAAACGGGCCAGAATTTGCCGAAACTGCAAGTGTTGATGACCGACATGTAAACGCACCCCGGGGTTCGTTAATCATTGAAATCTCTCTGGGACCCCAAATCAGTGAGTAATAGTCCACGAAACGGGCCACAATCGGGCAAAATTGTGAGTGTTGATGACTAACACGTAAACGCACCCTGCGGTTCGTTAATCGTGGAAACCACTGCGGGACCCCAAAACAGTGAGTAATAGTCCACGAACCGGGCCAGAATCGGCCAAAACTGTGAGTGTTGATGACCACCACGTAAGCGCACTTTGGGGTTCAACAACTATGGAAATCACTTCGGGACCCCAAAACAGTGAGTAAAAGTCCACGAAACGTGTCAGAACTGGCCAAAACTGTGAATGTTGATGACCGACACGTGAACGCACCCCGGGGTTCGTAAATCGTGGAAATCACTCCGGGAACCCCAAAACTAAGTAATAGTCCAAGAAATGGGCCAGAATCAGTCCAAACTGTGATTGTTGATGACCTACACTTAAGCGCACCTTGGGGTTCAACAACCATGGAAATCGCTTTGGGACCCCAAAACGGTGAGTAATATTACACGAAACGGGTCAGAATCGACAAAAACCGCGAGTGTTGATAACCGACAGGTAAGCGCACCCAGGGTTCATTATTGGTGGAAATTACTCCGGGACCCCAAAACAGTGAGTAATAGTCCACGAAACGGGCCAGAATCGGCCA
>NW_025228247.1:42967-44676 GCF_018294505.1 Triticum aestivum | reverse complement strand
CTGGGACCCCAAAACTGTGAGTAATAGTGCACGAAATGGGTCAGAATCGACAAAAACCGCGAGTGTTGATGACCGACATATAAAAGCACCCCGAGGTTCGTTCATCCTCGAAATCACACCGAGACCCCAAAACAGTCAGTAATAGTCCATGAAACGGGCCAGAATCGGTCGAAACTATGAGTGTTCATGACCGACACGTAAACGCACCTTGGGGTTCAATAACTATGGAAATCGCTTCTGGACCCATGAATGGTGAGTAGTAGTCCACGAAATGCGTCAGAATCGGACAAAACTGTGAGTGTTGACGACGAACACGTAAATGCACCCGCGGGGGTTTGCAATCCTGGAAAATGCTCTCGGACGCCAAAACGGTGAGTAAAAGTGCAAGAAATGGAACAGAATTGGCCAGAATTGTGAGTGTTGATGACCGACACCTAAACGCACCCCAGAGTTCATCAATCGTGGAAATCACTCCGGGACCCCCAAAAGTAAGTAACAGTGCAAGAAAAGGGCCAAAATTGGCCCAAACTGTGATTGTTGATGATCGACACGTAAGCGCACCTTGGGGTTCAACAACCATGGAAATCGCTCTGGGCCCCAAAAGGTTGAGTAATAGTCCACGAAACGGGTCAGAATCGACAAAAACCGCGAGTGTTGATGACCGACACGTAAATGCACCCCAGGGTTCGTTAATCCTCGAAATCACACCGGGACTCCAAAATAGTGAGTAATAGTCCACAAAACGGGCCAGAATCGGCCAAAGCTGTACTGACACGTAAATGCACCTTGGGGTTCAACAACTATGGAAATCGCTTCGGGAACCGTGAATGGTGAGTAGTAGTCCACGAAATGCATCAGAATCGGACAAAACTATGAGTGTTAACGACGGACACGTAAACGCATCCCGGTGATTTGCAATCCTGGAAATTGCTCTGGACGCCAAAACGGTGAGTACAAGTGCATGAAACGGACCAGAATCGGCCAAAATTGTGAGTGTTGATGACCGACACATCAACGCACCCCAGAGTTCGTCAATCATGGAAATCACTCCGGGACACCCAAAACTAAGTAATAGTGCAAGAAACGGGCCAAAATCGGCCAAAACTGCGATTGTTGATGATCGACACGTAAGCGCACCTTGGGGTTTAACAACCATGGAAATCGATCTAGGGCCCCAAAAGGTTGAGTAATGTTCCATGAAACGGGTTAGCATCGACAAAATCGTCAGTGTTGATGACCTACACGTAAACGCAACCGGGGTTCATGAAATGGGCCAGAATTGGCCGAAACTGCAAGTGCTGATGACCGACATGTAAACGCACCCCGGAGTTCGTTAATCATGGAAATCTCTGTGGGACCCCAAAACAGTGAGTAATAGTCCATGAAACGGGCCAGAATCGGGCAAAACTGTGAGTGTTGATGACTGACACGTAAACGCACCCCGTGGTTCGTTAACCGTGGAAACCACTTCGGGACCCCAAAACAGTGAGTAATAGTCCATGAAACGGGCCAGAATCAGCCGAAACTGCAAGTCCTGATGACCGACATATAAATGTACCCCGGGGTTCGCTAATCATGGAAATCTCTGTGGGACCCCAAAACAGTGAGTAATAGTCCATGAAACGGGCCGGATTCAGGCAAAACTGTGAGTGTTGATGACTGACACGTAAACGCACCCCGTGGTTCGTTAACCGTGGAAACCACTCCGG
>NW_025228247.1:38223-42460 GCF_018294505.1 Triticum aestivum | reverse complement strand
GGTGACTCTACGGGTAGGGATTAATCGGCAAGTTAACTGGTTAATCGGATGAATTCTTGAACAGGGCCAACACGTAAGCGCACCTTGGGGTTCAACAACTATGGAAATCACTTCGGGACCCCAAAACGGTGAGTAAAAGTCCACGAAACGCGTCAGAATTGGCCAAAACTGTGAGTGTTGATGACCGACATGTAAACGCACCTCGGGGTTCGTAAATCGTGGAAATCACTCCGGGACCCAGTAAACTAAGTAATAGTCCAAGAAACGGGCCAGAATCAGCACAAACTGTGATTCTTGATAACCTACACTTAAGCGCACATTGGGGTTCAACAACCATGGAAATCGCTTTTGGACCCCAAAACGGTGAGTAATATTCCACGAAACGGGTCAGAATCGACAAAAACCGCGAGTGTTGATAACCAACAGGTAAGCGCACCCGGGGTTCGTTATTCGTGGAAATCACTCTGAGACCCCAAAACAGTGAGTAATAGTCCACGAAACGGTCCAAAATCGGCCAAAACTGTGAGTGTTGATGACCGACACGTAAGTGCACCTTGGGGTTCAACAACCATGGAAATCGCTTTGGGACCCCAAAACTGTGAGTATTAGTGCACGAAATGGGTTAGAATCGACAAAAACTGCGAGTGTTGATGACCGACATGTAAACGCACCCCGGGGTTTGTTAATCCTCCAAATTACACCGGAACCCCAAAACAGTGAGTAATAGTCCATGAAACGGGCCAGAATCGGCCAAAACTGTGACTGTTCATGACCGACACGTAAATGCACCTTGGGGTTCAACAACTATGGAAATCGCTTCGGGACCCGTGAATGGTGAGTAGTAGTCCACGAAATGCATCAGAATCGGACAAAACTGTGAGTGTTGGCGACGGACACGTAAACGCACCCGGGGGATTAGCAATCCTGGAAATTGCTCTGGACACCAAAACGATGAGTAGAAGTGAATGAAACGGACTAGAATAGGCCAAAATTGTGACTGTTGATGACCGACACGTAAACGCACCCCGGAGTTCGTCAATCGTGGAAATCACTCCGGGACCCCCAAAACTAAGTAATTGTGCAAGAAACGGGCAAAAATAGGCCCAAACTGCAATTGTTGATGATCGACACGGAAGCGCATCTTGGCGTTCAACAACCATGGATATCGCTCTGGGGCCCCAAAAGGTTGAGTAATGTTCCATGAAACGGGTTAGCATCGACAAAATCGTCAGTGTTGATGACCTACACGTAAACGCACCCGGGGTTCATGAAATGGGCCAGAATCGTCCGAAACTGCAAGTGCTGATGACCGACATGTAAACGCACCCCGGAGTTCGTTAATCATGGAAATCTCTGTGGGACCCCAAAACAGTGAGTAATAGTCCATGAAACGGGCCAGAATCGGGCAAAACTGTGAGTGTTGATGACTGACACGTAAACGCACCCCGTGGTTCGTTAACCGTGGAAACCACTTCAGGACCCGAAAACAGTGAGTAATAGTCCATGAAACGGGCCAGAATCAGCCAAAGCTGTGAGTGTTGATGACAACCACGTAAGCGCACCACGGGGTTCAACAACTATAGAAATCACTTCGGGACCCCAAAACGGTGAGTAAAAGTCCACGCAACGTGTCAGAATTGCCCAAAACTGTGAGTGTTGATGACCGACGCGTAAACGCACCCCGGGGTTCGTAAATCATGGAAATCACTCCGGGACCCCGAAAACCAAGTAATAGTCCAAGAAACGGGCCAGAATCAGCCCAAACTGTGATTGTTGATGACCTACACTTAAGCGCACCTTGGGGTTCAACAACCATGGAAATCGCTTTTGGACCCCAAAATGTTGAGTAATATTCCACGAAACGGGTCGGAATCAACAAAAACCGCGATTGTTGATAACCAACAGGTAAGCGGACCCGGGGTTCGTTATTTTTGGAAATCACTTTGGGAGCCCAAAACAGCGAGTAATAGTCCACGAAACGGTCCAAAATCGGCCAAAACTGTGAGTGTTGATGACCAACACGTAAGTGCACCTTGGGGTTCAACAACCATGGAAATCGCTCTGGGACCCCAAAACTGTGAGTAATAGTGCACTTAATGGGTCAGAATCGACAAAAACCGCGAGTGTTGATGACCGACATGTAAACGCACCCCGGGGTTTGTTAATCCTCGAAATCACACCGGGACCCCAAAACAGTGAGTAATAGTCCATGAAACGGGCCAGAATCGGCCAAAACTGTACCGACACGTAAATGCACCTTGGGGTTCAACAACAATGGAAATCGCTTCGGGACCCATGAATGGTGATTTGTAGTCCACGAAATGCGTCAGAATCGGACAAAACTGTGAGTGTTGACGCCGGACACGTAAACGCACCCCGGGGATTTGCAATCCTAGAAATTGCTCTGGACGCCAAAACGGTGAGTAGAAGTGCATGAAACGGACCAGAATCGGCCAAAATTGTGAGTGTTGATGACCAACACGTAAACGCACCTCGGAGTTCGTCAATCATGGATATCACTCTGGGACCCCCAAAACTAAGTAATAGTGCAAGAAATGGGCCAAAATCGGCCCAAACTGCGATTGTTGATGATCGACACGTAAGCGCACCATGGGGTTCAACAACCATGGAAATCGCTCTGGGGCCCCAAAAGGTTGACTAATAGTCCATGAAACGGGTAAGCATCGACAAAAACCATGAGTGTTGATGACCTACACGTAAACGCACCTGGGGTTCGTTAATCGTGGAAATCACCCCGGGACCCGAAAATAGTGAGTAATAGTCCATGAAACGGGCCAGAATTTTCCGAAACTGCAAGTGTTGATGACCGACATGTAAACGCAACCCGAGGTTCGTTAATCATTGAAATCTCTCTGGGACCCCAAAACTATGAGTAACAGTCCACGTAACGGGCCACAATCGGGCAAAACTATGAGTGTTGATGACTAACACGTAAACGCACCTCGCGGTTCGTTAACCGTGGAAACCACTCCGGGACCCCAAAACAGTGAGTAATAGTCCACGAAACGCGCCAGAATCGGCCAAAACTGTGAGTGTTGATGACCAACACGTAAGCGCACCTTCGGGTTCAACAACTATGGAAATCACTTCGGGACCCCAAAACGGTGAGTAAAAGTCCACGAAATGCGTCAGAATTGGACAAAACTATGACTGTTGATGACCGACACGTAAACGCACCCCGGGGTTCGTAAATCGTGGAAATCGCTCCGGGACCCCCAAAACTAAGTAATAGTCCAAGAAACGGTCCAGAATCAGCCCAAACTGTGATTGTTGATGACCTACACTTAAGCGCACCTTGGGGTTCAACAAGCATGGAAATTGCTTTGGGACCCCAAAACGGTGAGTAATATTCCACGAAATGGGTCAGAATCGACAAAAACCGTGAGCGTTGATAACCGACAGGTAAGTGCACCCGGGGTTCATTACTCGTGGAAATCACTCCGGGACCCCAAAACAGTGAGTAATAGTCCACGAAACGGGCCAGAGTCGGCCAAAACTGTAAGTGTTGATGACCGACATGTAAGTGCACCTTGGGGTTCAACAACCATGGAAATCGCTCTGGGACCCCATAATTGTGAGTAATAGTGCACGAAATGGGTCAGAATCGACAAAAACCGCGAGTGTTGATGACCGACATGTAAACGCACTTCGTTAATCCTGGAAATCACACCGTGACCCCAAAACAGTGAGTAATAGTCCATGAAACGGGCAGAATCGGCCGAAACTGTGAGTGTTCATGACTGACACGTAAATGCACCTTGGGGTTCAACAACTATGGAAATCACTTCGGGACCCATGAATGGTGAGTAGTAGTCCACGAAATGCGTCAGAATCGGACAAAACTGTGAGTGTTGACGACGGACACGAAAATGCACCCCGGGGATTTGCAATCCTCGAAATACCTCTCGGACCCCAAAACGGTGAGTAAAAGTGCACAAAATGGACCAGAATCGGCCAGAATTGTGAGTGTTGATGACCGACACGTAAACGCACCCCGGAGTTCGTCAATCATGCAAATCACTCCGGGACCCCCAAAACTAAGTAATAGTGCAAGAAACGGGCCAAAATCGGCCCAAACTATGATTGTTGATGATCGACACGTAAGCGCACCTTGGGGTTCAACAACCATGGAAATCGCTCTAGGCCCCAAAAGGTTGAGTAATAGTCCATGTAACAGGTCAGCATCGACAAAAACCGTGAGTGTTGATGACCTACA
>NW_025228247.1:29068-36698 GCF_018294505.1 Triticum aestivum | reverse complement strand
GAAACGCGTCAGAATTGGCCAAAACCGCGAGTGTTGATGACCGACACGTAAACGCACCCCGGGGTTCGTTAATCCTGGAAATCACACCGGGACCCCAAAACAGTGAGTAATAGTCCACGAAACGGGCCAGAATTAGCCAAAATTGTGAGTGTTCATGACCGACACGTAAACGCACCTTGGGGTTCAACAACTATGGAAATCGCTTTGGGACCCATGAATGGTGAGTAATAGTCCACGAAACGCGTCAGAATTGGCAAAAACTGTGAGTGCTAACGACGGACACGTAAACGCACGCCGAGATTTGCAATCCTGGAAATTGCTCTAGGACGCTAAATTGGTGAGTAAAAGTGCACAAAACAGACCAGAATCGGCCAAAAATGTGAGTATTGATGACCGGCCATTACTAGGGAAAACCATAGTAGTATCGCGGGTTTTGACGCTAGTAGCAGCACGCGATGCGGTGCTACTAGTAAGGCGGTACGGCTAACTCTTAGTAGTAGCGCTGTCCGTACCCGCGCTACTACTACTGACTATATCAGCAGTGCTTTTATGCAACGCGCTACTATTTGTTGGTTGTAGCTCTTTCGTAACCCCTCTCTACTGCTATATCTTTCATTATTTCCCTAGGTTCCTACCCCGTTTCGGTGGTTTCGGTGGTTTCAGACCAGATACTAGGTACTACTAGATATCAATTTCATAAAGCATTATAGGTACTAGGTAGTACTCCCTCCTTTCCAAATTACTCATCGTGGTTCAAACCACGACGAGGGAGTACTTGATAACAATTTCATATATAGTCAACATGCATCCTCAAGCAGTACTTGGTGATATCAACCATGATCATCATATGTAGTTCTAGATGATATCGACGACGATCATCATATGTACTTCTAGATGATATCAACGACGATTATCATATGTAGTTCTAGATGATATAGCCACACACATATATGTAGTTCTAGATGATATCGAAGATGATCATCATCCTCAAGCCTGGGCGGTTGGTGTTCCTGATAGTAATTAGGATGGCCTGTCCAACACGAAGATTCTTGCCATCGAGGAATCTCTTCCACCCAACCGAGTTTAAGTGTGTGCGACCGTCCGTGTCCACGCGGTAATTACAGATTGTGACGGAGCCCCTTGCGGTAAGGCATAGTCCAGCTGAGCCTTCTTCATCAGGCTCGATACCATAAGTCACAGATAGGCTCTATGCCAATTTCTGAGAAAGAAAAAACATATCAATTAATAAATAGCATCGCACATACTCTTGCAAATAAGTGTATATGGATTATCTACACTATTAATAGTTCCTTAGATTCTACACTAATAAGCATATCATTGACTAGATTCCACACAACATATCATTGGACTCTACACTAATCATATCGTCGGGTAATTTGCATTTGTAAGTATAGCATACGATATCATGTCGATCAACCATGGTACTTGTCAGGGTCAGAAATGGCACCCCAACAAAGTCAGCATGTGGCGCCATTATGTCCCATAGGTTGCACACCTCCTCCTCGCTCAGCCTTGTTCTTTGAGCTATGGTGGCTTCATGAAGTGGGTCCTCATCATCTTCATCGAGTGGGTCCTCATTACCTTCATCATCTTCGTCATCTTCATCATCTTCGTCATCTTCATCATCTTCCACCAGGTTGATATAAATGAAAGCCAGCTTGGGTCTTTTTGCTCTGAAGGAGAAGCTGATCAACTCACCACCAGTAAGACGCATGTGGGCGAGGAAACGGGCCCATCCATCTCCTCCAATTTGCAAAATATTGTGTCCTTTCTCGACCTCCATAGTGTACGCCCCCCCCCCAGGAGCCTCAAATGTCACAGTGTCTCCTGTCAGCTTGTTGAATTTCAACCTCACATTGCATGGGACGATCTGTGTACAAAAGCAAAATGACACAATGTAGTAATGCCAACACTAAAAATAAAATAGTTGTTACATTTCATATAATTTCTTACCGCTGCATGACAAAAACTCGACTGGAAGTAGATGCCGAACAGCTTGCCAGTTGCAAGGCTGCTGGCGCACCTTGACTTGCACAATCGACATGGTGGTGGTGGTGGTGGCGCCATTTTCCTAAAGCAATATGAGAAAAGGATTAACGATCCACTTCACACGAAAGAAAAACAGTAGCATGTGATTTTTTTGGTTCTTCTTCACTTATATATTCACAGCTAGGTGGTGCCAAATCTTCAGAGCTATCAACTAGCATACTAAATCAACTAAATCAAAATGTTTTATAAATCAACTAAATCAACTAGCCTATTAAATCAACTTGCATACTAAATCAAATAAATCAACATGTTCTATAAATCAACTAGCCTACTTGATCAACTTGCCTACTAAAAAAACAAAACCAAAATGTTCTAAATCAACTAGCCTACTAAATCAACTAAATCATATGAACTAAATCAAAATGTTGCATATGACCTAGCCTACTAAATCAAAATGTAGTAGGGAGGAGGGGTTGTGGATGGAGGAGGGAGGAGGGAGAAGGAGGGGCGACTGGAGGAGGGAGGAGAGAGTAGGACGGAGGAGGAAGGGCGGAGCGAGGAGGGGCCGGCCGGCGGCGAGTCCAGGGAGGACGGAGGAGGAGGGCGGTACCGAGTCTAGTGAAGAGGAGGAGGTGACGGCGGCGCAGAGGGAGGAGGGGTAGGCGACGACGGCCGACGGGGTGGACCGGCGTGGGAGGGTTGACGGCGGCGCAGAGGGAGGAGGGTAGGCGGCGGCGGCCAATGGGGGAGGACCGGCGCGGGGGGGTTGAGGGGGAGATCGAGTAAGTGTGGATCGGATAGGGAGGAGAGTGGGTGGTGAGATAGCTAGTTTTAGCAGTAGCGCGGTGTACGTAAAGGCGCTACTGCAAAACTACCTAGCAGTAGCGCCCTTCTATTTAACACGCTGCTGCAATAACTAGCTCCGTGGCGGGGTCGTTGGAATTATAGCAGTAGCGTGTCTTAGAGGTGGCGCGCTACTGCTACTTTCCTTTCAGCAGCGTGTTCTGGTGGAGCGCGCTACTGATAAATTGCAGCAGCGTCCTATTTTAAAACTCGATGCTGGTAAGATCATGTGTATAGGATTTTCCCTAGTAGTGGACACGTAAACGCACCCCGGTGTTCGTCAATCGTGGAAATCACTCCGGGACCCCCAAAACTAAGTAATAATCCACGAAACGGGTCAGAATCGACAAAAACCGCGAGTGTTGATGACCGACACGTAAATGCACCCCAGGGTTCGTTAATCCTCGAAATCACACCGGGACTCCAAAATAGTGAGTAATAGTCCACAAAACGGGCCAGAATCGGCCAAAGCTGTACTGACACGTAAATGCACCTTGGGGTTCAACAACTATGGAAATCGCTTCGGGACCCGTGAATGGTGAGTAGTAGTCCACGAAATGCATCAGAATCGGACAAAACTGTGAGTGTTAACGACGGACACGTAAACGCATCCCGGTGATTTGCAATCCTGGAAATTGCTCTGGACGCCAAAACGGTGAGTACAAGTGCATGAAACGGACCAGAATCGGCCAAAATTGTGAGTGTTGATGACCGACACATCAACGCACCCCAGAGTTCGTCAATCATGGAAATCACTCCGGGACCCCCAAAACTAAGTAATAGTGCAAGAAACGGGCCAAAATCGGCCAAAACTGCGATTGTTGATGATCGACACGTAAGCGCACCTTGGGGTTTAACAACCATGGAAATCGATCTAGGGCCCCAAAAGGTTGAGTAATGTTCCATGAAACGGGTTAGCATCGACAAAATCGTCAGTGTTGATGACCTACACGTAAACGCACCCGGGGTTCATGAAATGGGCCAGAATCGGCCGAAACTGCAAGTGCTGATGACCGACATGTAAACGCACCCCGGAGTTCGTTAATCATGGAAATCTCTGTGGGACCCCAAAACAGTGAGTAATAGTCCATGAAACGGGCCAGAATCGGGCAAAACTGTGAGTGTTGATGACTGACACGTAAACGCACCCCGTGGTTCGTTAACCGTGGAAACCACTTCGGGACCCCAAAACAGTGAGTAATAGTCCATGAAACGGGCCAGAATCAGCCAAAGCTGTGAGTGTTGATGACAACCACGTAAGCGCACCACGGGGTTCAACAACTATAGAAATCACTTCGGGACCCCAAAACGGTGAGTAAAAGTCCACGCAACGTGTCAGAATTGCCCAAAACTGTGAGTGTTGATGACCGACGCGTAAACGCACCCCGGGGTTCGTAAATCATGGAAATCACTCCGGGACCCCGAAAACTAAGTAATAGTCCAAGAAACGGGCCAGAATCAGCCCAAACTGTGATTGTTGATGACCTACACTTAAGCGCACCTTGGGGTTCAACAACCATGGAAATCGCTTTTGGACCCCAAAATGTTGAGTAATATTCCACGAAACGGGTCAGAATCAACAAAAACCGCGATTGTTGATAACCAACAGGTAAGCGGACCCGGGGTTCGTTATTTTTGGAAATCACTTTGGGAGCCCAAAACAGCGAGTAATAGTCCACGAAACGGTCCAAAATCGGCCAAAACTGTGAGTGTTGATGACCAACACGTAAGTGCACCTTGGGGTTCAACAACCATGGAAATCGCTCTGGGACCCCAAAACTGTGAGTAATAGTGCACTTAATGGGTCAGAATCGACAAAAACCGCGAGTGTTGATGACCGACATGTAAACGCACCCCGGGGTTTGTTAATCCTCGAAATCACACCGGGACCCCAAAACAGTGAGTAATAGTCCATGAAACAGGCCAGAATCGGCCAAAACTGTACCGACACGTAAATGCACCTTGGGGTTCAACAACAATGGAAATCGCTTCGGGACCCATGAATGGTGATTTGTAGTCCACGAAATGCGTCAGAATCGGACAAAACTGTGAGTGTTGACGCCGGACACGTAAACGCACCCCGGGGATTTGCAATCCTAGAAATTGCTCTGGACGCCAAAACGGTGAGTAGAAGTGCATGAAACGGACCAGAATCGGCCAAAATTGTGAGTGTTGATGACCAACACGTAAACGCACCTCGGAGTTCGTCAATCATGGATATCACTCTGGGACCCCCAAAACTAAGTAATAGTGCAAGAAATGGGCCAAAATCGGCCCAAACTGCGATTGTTGATGATCGACACGTAAGCGCACCATGGGGTTCAACAACCATGGAAATCGCTCTGGGGCCCCAAAAGGTTGACTAATAGTCCATGAAACGGGTAAGCATCGACAAAAACCATGAGTGTTGATGACCTACACGTAAACGCACCTGGGGTTCGTTAATCGTGGAAATCACCCCGGGACCCGAAAATAGTGAGTAATAGTCCATGAAACGGGCCAGAATTTTCCGAAACTGCAAGTGTTGATGACCGACATGTAAACGCAACCCGAGGTTCGTTAATCATTGAAATCTCTCTGGGACCCCAAAACTATGAGTAACAGTCCACGAAACGGGCCACAATCGGGCAAAACTATGAGTGTTGATGACTAACACGTAAACGCACCTCGCGGTTCGTTAACCGTGGAAACCACTCCGGGACCCCAAAACAGTGAGTAATAGTCCACAAAACGCGCCAGAATCGGCCAAAACTGTGAGTGTTGATGACCAACACGTAAGCGCACCTTCGGGTTCAACAACTATGGAAATCACTTCGGGACCCCAAAACGGTGAGTAAAAGTCCACGAAATGCGTCAGAATTGGACAAAACTATGAGTGTTGATGACCGACACGTAAACGCACCCCGGGGTTCGTAAATCGTGGAAATCGCTCCGGGACCCCAAAACTAAGTAATAGTCCAAGAAACGGTCCAGAATCAGCCCAAACTGTGATTGTTGATGACCTACACTTAAGCGCACCTTGGGGTTCAACAAGCATGGAAATTGCTTTGGGACCCCAAAACGGTGAGTAATATTCCACGAAATGGGTCAGAATCGACAAAAACCGCGAGCGTTGATAACCGACAGGTAAGTGCACCCGGGGTTCATTACTCGTGGAAATCACTCCGGGACCCCAAAACAGTGAGTAATAGTCCACGAAACGGGCCAGAGTCGGCCAAAACTGTAAGTGTTGATGACCGACATGTAAGTGCACCTTGGGGTTCAACAACCATGGAAATCACTCTGGGACCCCAAAATTGTGAGTAATTGTGCATGAAATGGGTCAGAATCGACAAAAACCGCGAGTGTTGATGACCGACATGTAAACGCACTTCGTTAATCCTGGAAATCACACCGTGACCCCAAAACAGTGAGTAATAGTCCATGAAACGGGCAGAATCGGCCGAAACTGTGAGTGTTCATGACTGACACGTAAATGCACCTTGGGGTTCAACAACTATGGAAATCACTTCGGGACCCATGAATGGTGAGTAGTAGTCCACGAAATGCGTCAGAATCGGACAAAACTGTGAGTGTTGACGACGGACACGAAAATGCACCCCGGGGATTTGCAATCCTCGAAATACCTCTCGGACCCCAAAACGGTGAGTAAAAGTGCACAAAATGGACCAGAATCGGCCAGAATTGTGAGTGTTGATGACCGACACGTAAACGCACCCCGGAGTTCGTCAATCATGCAAATCACTCCAGGACCCCCAAAACTAAGTAATAGTGCAAGAAACGGGCCAAAATCGGCCCAAACTATGATTGTTGATGATCGACACGTAAGCGCACCTTGGGGTTCAACAACCATGGAAATCGCTCTAGGCCCCAAAAGGTTGAGTAATAGTCCATGTAACAGGTCAGCATCGACAAAAACCGTGAGTGTTGATGACCTACACGTAAACGCACCGAGGGTTCGTTAATCGTGGAAATCACCCCGGGACCCCAAAATAGTGAGTAATAGTCCACGAAACGGGCCAGAATCGGCCGAAACTATGAGTGTTGATGACCGACATATAAACGCACCCCGGGGTTCGTTAATCATGGAAATCTCTCTGGGAGCCCAAAACAGTGAGTAATAGTCCATGAAACGGGCCAGAATCGGGCAACACTGTGAGTGTTGATGACTGACACGTAAACGCACCCCGCGGTTTGTTAACCGTGGAAACCACTCCGGGACCCCAAAACAGTGAGTAATACTCCACGAAACGGGGCAGAATCGGTCAAAACTATGAGTGTTGATGACCGACACGTAAGCACACCTTGGGGTTCAATAACTATGGAAATCACTCCGGGACCCCCAAAACTAAGTAATAGTCCATGAAACAGGCCAGAATCGGCCAAACTGTGAGTGTTTATAACCAACACGTAAGCGCACCCCGGGGTTCAACAACTATGGAAATCACTTCGGGACCCCAAAACGGTGAGTAAAAGTCCACAAAACGCGACAGAATTGGCCAAAACTGTGAGTGTTGATGACTGACACGTAAAGGCATCCTCCGGTTTGTTAACTGTAGAAACCACTCCGGGACCGCAAAACAGTGAGTAATAGTCCACGAAACGGGCCAGAATCGGCCAAAACTGTGAGTGTTGGTGATCGACACGTAACCGCACCTTGGGGTTCAACAACTATGGAAATTACTTTGGGACCCCAAAACGGTGAGTAAAAGTCCACGAAACGCGTCAGAATTGGCCAAAACCGCGAGTGTTGATGACCGACACGTAAACGCACCCC
>NW_025228247.1:21253-26849 GCF_018294505.1 Triticum aestivum | reverse complement strand
ACGATTATCATATGTAGTTCTAGATGATATAGCCACACACATATATGTAGTTCTAGATGATATCGAAGATGATCATCATCCTCAAGCCTGGGCGGTTGGTGTTCCTGATAGTAATTAGGATGGCCTGTCCAACACGAAGATTCTTGCCATCGAGGAATCTCTTCCACCCAACCGAGTTTAAGTGTGTGCGACCGTCCGTGTCCACGCGGTAATTACAGATTGTGACGGAGCCCCTTGCGGTAAGGCATAGTCCAGCTGAGCCTTCTTCATCAGGCTCGATACCATAAGTCACAGATAGGCTCTATGCCAATTTCTGAGAAAGAAAAAACATATCAATTAATAAATAGCATCGCACATACTCTTGCAAATAAGTGTATATGGATTATCTACACTATTAATAGTTCCTTAGATTCTACACTAATAAGCATATCATTGACTAGATTCCACACAACATATCATTGGACTCTACACTAATCATATCGTCGGGTAATTTGCATTTGTAAGTATAGCATACGATATCATGTCGATCAACCATGGTACTTGTCAGGGTCAGAAATGGCACCCCAACAAAGTCAGCATGTGGCGCCACTATGTCCCATAGGTTGCACACCTCCTCCTTGCTCAGCCTTGTTCTTTGAGCTATGGTGGCTTCATGAAGTGGGTCCTCATCATCTTCATCGAGTGGGTCCTCATTACCTTCATCATCTTCGTCATCTTCATCATCTTCGTCATCTTCATCATCTTCCACCAGGTTGATATAAATGAAAGCCAGCTTGGGTCTTTCTGCTTTGAAGGAGAAGCTGATCAACTCACCACCAGTAAGACGCATGTGGGCGAGGAAACGGGCCCATCCATCTCCTCCAATTTGCAAAATATTGTGTCCTTTCTCGACCTCCATAGTGTACGCCCCCCCCCAGGAGCCTCAAATGTCACAGTGTCTCCTGTCAGCTTGTTGAATTTCAACCTCACATTGCATGGGACGATCTGTGTACAAAAGCAAAATGACACAATGTAGTAATGCCAACACTAAAAATAAAATAGTTGTTACATTTCATATAATTTCTTACCGCTGCATGACAAAAACTCGACTGGAAGTAGATGCCGAACAGCTTGCCAGTTGCAAGGCTGCTGGCGCACCTTGACTTGCACAATCGACATGGTGGTAGTGGTGGTGGCGCCATTTTCCTAAAGCAATATGAGAAAAGGATTAACGATCCACTTCACACGAAAGAAAAACAGTAGCATGTGATTTTTTTGGTTCTTCTTCACTTATATATTCACAGCTAGGTGGTGCCAAATCTTCAGAGCTATCAACTAGCATACTAAATCAACTAAATCAAAATGTTTTATAAATCAACTAAATCAACTAGCCTATTAAATCAACTTGCATACTAAATCAAATAAATCAACATGTTCTATAAATCAACTAGCCTACTTGATCAACTTGCCTACTAAAAAAACAAAACCAAAATGTTCTAAATCAACTAGCCTACTAAATCAACTAAATCATATGAACTAAATCAAAATGTTGCATATGACCTAGCCTACTAAATCAAAATGTAGTAGGGAGGAGGGGTTGTGGATGGAGGAGGGAGGAGGGAGAAGGAGGGCGACTAGAGGACGGAGGAGAGAGTAGGACGGAGGAGGAAGGGCGGAGCGAGGAGGGGCCGGCCGGCGGCGAGTCCAGGGAGGACGGAGGAGGAGGGCGGTACCGAGTCTAGTGAGGAGGAGGAGGTGACGGCGGCACAGAGGGAGGAGGGGTAGGCGACGACGGCCGACGGGGTGGACCGGCGCGGGAGGGTTGACGGCGGCGCAGAGGGAGGAGGGTAGGCGGCGGCGGCCAATGGGGGAGGACCGGCGCGGGGGGGTTGAGGGGGAGATCGAGTAAGTGTGGATCGGATAGGGAGGAGAGTGGGTGGTGAGATAGCTAGTTTTAGCAGTAGCGCGGTGTACGTAAAGGCGCTACTGCAAAACTACCTAGCAGTAGCGCCCTTCTATTTAACACGCTGCTGCAATAACTAGCTCCGTGGCGGGGTCGTTGGAATTATAGCAGTAGCGTGTCTTAGAGGTGGCGCGCTACTGCTACTTTCCTTTCAGCAGCGTGTTCTGGTGGAGCGCGCTACTGATAAATTGCAGCAGCGCCCTATTTTAAAACTCGATGCTGGAAAGATCATGTGTATAGGCTTTTCCCTAGTAGTGGACACGTAAATGCACCCCGGTGTTCGTCAATCGTGGAAATCACTCCGGGACCCCCAAAACTAAGTAATAATGCAAGAAACGGGCCAAAATCGGCCCAAACTACGATTGTTGATGATCAACACGTAAGCGCACCTTGGGGTTCAACAACCATGGAAATTGCTCTGGGGCCCCAAAAGGTTGAGTAATAGTCTACGAAACAGGTCAGCATCGACAAAAACTGTGAGTGTTGATGACCTACACGTAAATGCACCCGGGTTCGTTAATCGTGGAAATCACCCCGGGACCCCAAAATAATGAGTAATAGTCCACGAAACGGGCCAGAATCGGCCGAAGCTGCGAGTGTTGAAGACCGACATGTAAATGCACCCCAGGGTTCGTTAATCATGGAAATCACTCTGGGACGCCAAAACAGTGAGTAATAGTCCACCAAACGGGCCAGAATCAGGCAAAACTATGAGTGTTGATGACTGACATGTAAACGTACCCGGCGGTTCGTTAACCGTGGAAACCACTCCGGGACCCCAAAACAGTGACTAATAGTCCACGAAACGGGCCAAAACTATGAGCGTTGATGACCGGCATGTAGGCGCACCTTGGGGTTCAAAAACTATGGAAATCACTTCCGGACCCCAAAACGGTGAGTAAAAGTCCACGAAACGCGTCAAAATTGGCCAAAACTGTGAGTGTTGATGATCGACATGTAAACGCACCCCGGGGTTCGTAAATAGTGGAAATCACTCCGGACCCCCAAAACTAAGTAATAGTCCAAGAAACGGGCCAGAATCATCCCAAACTGTGATTGTTGATGACCTACACTTAAGCGCACCTTGGGCTTCAACAACCATGGAAATCGCTTTGGGACCTCAAAACGGTGAGTAATATTCAACGAAACGGGTCCGAATCGACAAAAACCGCGAGTGTTGATAACCGACACGTAAGCACACCCCCGGGTTCGTTATTCGTGGAAATCACTCCGGGACCCCAAAATAGTGAGTAATAGTCCACGAAATGGGTCAAAATCGGCCAAAACTGTGATTGTTGATGACCGACACGTATGTGCACCTTGGGGTTCAACAACCATGGAAATCTCTCTGGGACCCCAAAACGGTGAGTAATATTCACGAAACGGGTCAGAATCAACAAAAACCGCGAGTGTTGATGACCGACATGTAAAAGCACCCCAGGGTTCATTAATCCTGGAAATCACACGGGGACCCCAAAACAGTGAGTAATAGTCCATGAAACGGGCCAGAATCGGCCAAAACTGTGAGTGTTCATGACCGACACGTAAACGCACCTTGGGGTTCAATAACTATGGAAATCGCTTTGGGGCCCATGAATGGTGAGTAATAGTCCAAGAAACGCGTCAGAATTGGCCAAAACTGTGAGTGTTGATGACGGACACGTAAACGCACCCCGGGGATTTGCAATCCTGGAAATTGCTCTGGGACGCCAAAACTGTGACTAACAGTGCACGAAACGGACCAGAATCGGCCAAAATTGTGAGTGTTGATGACCGACACGTAAATGCACCCCGGAGTTCGTCAATTGTGGAAATCACTCCGGGACCCCAAAACTAAGTAATAGTGCAAGAAACGGGCCAAAATCGGC
The DNA here is from genome assembly GCF_018294505.1 of Triticum aestivum. NCBI lineage: Eukaryota > Viridiplantae > Streptophyta > Magnoliopsida > Poales > Poaceae > Triticum > Triticum aestivum. The sequence continues at coordinate 23,039 of NW_025228247.1, read as the reverse complement.
CCAAACTGCGATTGTTGATGATCGAGACGTAAGCGCACCTTGGGGTTCAACAACCATGGAAATCGCTCTGGGGCCCCAAAAGGTTGAGTAATAGTCCACGAAACGGGTCAGCATCGACAAAAATCGTGAGTGTTGATGACCTACACGTAAACGCACCCGGGGTTCGTTAATCGTGGAAATCGCCCCGGGACCCCAAAATAGTGAGTAATAGTCCACGAAATGGGCCAGAATCGGCCGAAGCTGCGAGTATTGATGACCGACATGTAAACGCACCCCGGGCTTCGTTAATCATGGAAATCACTTTGGGACCCCAAAACAGTGAGTAATAATCCATGAAACGGGCCAGAATAGGGCAAAACTGTGAGTATTGATGACTAACACGTAAACGCACCTCGCGGTTCGTTAACCGTGGAAACCACTTAGGGACCCCAAAACAGTGGGTAATAGTCCATGAAATGGGCCAGAATTGGCCAAAACTATGAGTGTTGATGACCGACACGTAAACGCACCTTGGCGTTCAACAACTATGGAAATCACTTTGGGACCCCAAAACGGTGAATAAAAGTCCACAAAACATGTCAGAATTGGCCAAAACTGTGAGTGTTGATGACCGACACGTAAACGCACCCAGGGGTTCGTAAATCGTGGAAATCACTCCGGGACCCCCAAAACTAAGTAATAGTCCAAGAAATGGGCTAGAATCAGCCCAAACTATGATTGTTGATGACCTAAACTTAAGCGCACCTTGGGGTTCAACAACCATGGAAATCACTTTGGGACCCCAAAACAGTGAGTAATGTTCCACGAAATGGTTCAGAATCGACAAAAACCGCGAGTGTTGATGACCGACACGTAAACGCACCCCGGGGTTCGTTAATCCTGGAAATCACACGGGAACCCCAAAACAGTGAGTAATAGTCCACGAAACGGGCCAGAATCGGCAAAAACCGGAGTGTTCATGACCGACACCTAAACACACCTTGGGGTTCAACAACTATGGAAATCGCTTCGGGACCCATGAATGGTGAGTAATAGTCCACGAAACGCTTCAAAGATGGCCAGAACTGTGAGTGTTGATAATGGACACGTAAACGCACCATGGGGATTTACAATCCTGGATTTTTGCTCTAGGACGCCAAAACAATGAGTAAAAGTGCATGAAACGGAACAGAACCAGCCAAAATTGTGAGTGTTGATGACCGACACGTAAACGCACCCCGGAGTTCGTCAATCGTGGAAATCACTCCGGGACCCCCAAAACTAAGTAATAGTGCAAGAAACGGGCCAAAATCGGCCCAAACTGCGATTGTTGCTGATCGACACGTAAGGGCACCTTGGGGTTCAACAACCATGGAAATCGCTCTAGGCCCCAAAAGGTTGAGTAATAGTCCACGAAACGGGTCAGCATCGTCAAAAACCGTGAGTGTTGATGACGTACACGTAAACGCACCCGGGGTTCGTTAATCGTGGAAATCACCCCGGGACCCCAAAATAGTGTGTAATAGTCCATGAAACGGGCCATAATCGGCCGGAGCTGCGAGTGTTGATGACCGATATGTAAACGCACCCCGGGGTTCGTTAATCGTGGAAATCACTCTGGGACCCCAAAACAGTGAGTAATCGTCCATGAAACGGGCCAGAATCGGGCAAAACTTCGAGTGTTGATGACTGACACGTAAACGCACCCCGCGGTTCGTTAGCCGTGGAAAGCACTCCGGACCCCAAAACAGTGAGTAATAGTCCACAAAACGGGCCAGAATCGGCCAAAACTGTGAGTGTTGATGAC
>NW_025228247.1:20246-21039 GCF_018294505.1 Triticum aestivum | reverse complement strand
AAACTGTGAGTCTTGATGACCGACACGTAAACGCAACCCGGGGTTCGCAAATCGTGGAAATCACTCCCGGACCCCCAAAACTAAGTAATAGTCCAAGAAACGGGCCAGAACCAGCCCAAACTGTGATTGTTGATGACTATACTTAAGCGCACCTTGGGGTTCAACAACCATGGAAATCGCTTTGGGACCCCAAAACGGTGAGTAATATTCCACGAAACGGGACAGAATCGACAAAACCTCGGGGTTCATTATTCGTGGAAATCACTCCGGGACCCCAAAACAGTGAGTAATAGTGCACGAAACGGGTCAGAATCGACAAAAACTGCGAGTGTTGATGACCGACACGTAAACGCACCCCAGGGTTCGTTAATCCTGGAAATCACACCGGGACCCCAAAACGGTGAGTAATAGTCCACGAAACGGGCCAGAATCGACCAAAACTGTGAGTGTTGTTGACCGACACGTAAGCGCACCTTGGGGTTCAACAACTATGGAAATCACTTCGGGACCCCAAAACGGTGAGTAAAAGTCCACCAAACGCGTCAGAATTGGCCAAAATTGTGAGTGTTGATGATTGACACGTGAACGCACCCCGGGGTTCATAAATTGTCGAAATCACTCCGGCACCCCCAAAACTAAGTAATAGTCCAAGAAACGGGCCAGAATCAGCCCAAACTGTGATTGTTGATGACCTACACTTCAGCGCACCTTGGGGTTCAACAACCATGAAAATCGCTTTGGGACCCCAAAACGGTGAGTAGTATTCCACGAAACGGGTCAGAATCGACAAAAA
>NW_025228247.1:16590-20037 GCF_018294505.1 Triticum aestivum | reverse complement strand
AATCGGCCAAAACTGTGATTGTTGATGACCGACACGTATGTGCACCTTGGGGTTCAACAACCATGGAAATCGCTCTGGGACCCCAAAACGGTGAGTAATAGTGCGTGAAACGGGTTAGAATCGACAAAAACAGCGAGTGTTGATGACCGACATGTAAACGCACCCCAGGGTTCGTTAATCCTGGAAATCACATGGGGACTCCAAAACAGTGAGTAATAGTCCACGAAACGGCCAGAATCGGCTATAACTGTGAGTGTTCATGACCGACACGTAAACGCACCTTGGGGTTCAATAACTATGGAAATCGCTTCGGGGCCCATGAATGGTGAGTAATAGTCCACGAAACGCGTCAGAATTGGCCAAAATTGTGAGTGTTGATGACGGACACGTAAACGCACCCCGGGGATTTGCAATCCTGGAAATTACTCTGGGACGCCAAAACTATGACTAAAAGTGCCCGAAACGGACCAGAATCGGCCAAAATTGTTAGTGTTGATGACCGACACGTAAACGCACCCCGGAGTTCGTCAATTGTGGAAATCACTCCGGGACCCCCAAACTAAGTAATAGTGCAAGAAACGGGCCAAAATCGGCCCAAACTGCGATTGTTGATGATCGACACGTAAGTGCACCTTGGGGTTCAATAACCATGGAAATCGCTCTGGGGCCCCAAAAGGTTGAGTAATAGTCCACGAAATGGGTCAGCATCGACAAAAACCATGACTGTTGATGACCTACACGTAAACGCACCCGGGGTTCATTAATCGTGGAAATCACCCCGGCACCCCAAAATAGTGAGTAATAGTCCAAGAAACGGGCCAGAATCGGCCGAAGCTGCGAGTGTTGATGACCGACATGTAAACGCACCCCGGGGTCCACGAAACGGGCCAGAATAGGGCAAAACTGTGAGTATTGATGACTGACACGTAAACGCATCTCGCGGTTCGTTAACCGTGGAAACCACTTAGGGATCCCAAAACAGTGCGTAATAGTCCACGAAATGGGCCAGAATCGGCCAAAACTATGAGTGTTGATGACCGACACGTAAACGCACCTTGGGGTTCAACAACTATGGAAATCACTTCGGGACCCCAAAACATTGAGTAAAAGTCCACAAAATGTGTCAGAATTGGCCAAAACTGTGAGTGTTGATAACCGACACGTAAAGGCGCCCCAGGGTTCGTAAATTGTGGAAATCACTCCGGAACCCCCAAAACTAAGTAATAGTCCAAGAAACAGGCGAGAATCAGCCCAAACTATGATTGTTGATGACCTAAACTTAAGCGCACCTTGGGGTTCAACAACCATGGAAATCACTTTGGGACCCCAAAACGGTGAGTAATATTCCTTGAAACGGGTCAGAATCGACAAAAACCGCGAGTGTTGATGACCGACACGTAAATGCACCCCGGGGTTCGTTAATCCTGGAAATCACACCGGGACCCCAAAACAGTGAGTAATAGTCCACGAAACGGGCTAGAATCGGCCAAAACTGTGAGTGTTCACGACCGACACGTAAAAGCTCCTTGGGGTTCAAAAACTATGGAAATCGCTTCGGGACCAATGAATGGTGAGCAATAGTCCACGAAATGCGTCAGAATTGGCCAAAACTGTGAGTGTTGACGACGGACACGTAAACGCACCCCGGGGATTTGCAGTCCTGGAAATCGCTCTGGGACGCCAAAACGGTGAGTAAAAGTGCATGAAATGGACCAGAATCAGCCGAACTTGTGAGTCTTGATGACCGACACGTAAACGCACACCGGAGTTCGTCAATCGTGGAAATCACTCTGGGACACCCAAAACTAAGTAATAGTGCAAGAAACGGGCCAAAATCGGCCCAAACTGCGATTGTTGATGATCGACACGTACGCGCACCTTGGGGTTCAACAACCATGGAAATCACTCTAGGGCCCCAAAAGGTTGAGTCATAGTCCACGAAACGGGTCAGCATCGACAAAAACCGTGAGTGTAGATGACCTACACGTAAACGCACCCGGGGTTCGTTAATCGTGGAAATCACCCCGGGACCCCAAAATAGTGAGTAATAGTCCACGAAACGGGCCAGAATCAGCCGAAGCTGCGAGTGTTGATGACCAACATGTAAATGCACCCCGGGGTTCGTTAATCATGGAAATCACTCTCGGACCACAAAACAGTGAGTAATAGTCCACGAAATGGGCCAGAATCGACAAAAACCGCGAGTGTTGATGACCGACACGTAAACGCACCCCGGGGTTCGTTAATCCTGGAAATCACACTGGGACCCCAAAACGGTAAGTAATAGTCCACGAAACGGGCCAGAATCGGCCAAAACTGTGAGTGTTGTTGACCGACACGTAAGCGGTGACTAAAAGTCCACCAAACGCGTCAGAATTGGCCAAAATTGTGATTGTTGATGATTGACACGTGAACGCACCCCGGGGTTCGTAAATTGTCGAAATCACTCCGGCACCCCCAAAACTAAGTAATAGTCCAAGAAACGGGCCAGAATCAGCCCAAACTGTGATTGTTGATGACCTACACTTCAGCGCACCTTGGGGTTCAACAACCATGAAAATCGCTTTGGGACCCCAAAACGGTGAGTAGTATTCCACGAAACGGGTCAGAATCGACAAAAACCGCGAGTGTTGATAACCGACAGGTAAGTGCACCCCGGGGTTCGTTATTCGTGGAAATCACTCCGGGGCCCCAAAACAGTGAGTAATAGTCCACGAAATGGGCCAGAATCGGCCAAAACTATGAGTGTTCATGACTGACACGTAAACGCACCTTGGGGTTCAACAACTACAGAAATCGTTTTGGGACCCTTGAATTGTGAGTAATAGTCCACGAAACGCGTCAGAATTGGCCAAAATTGTGAGTGTTGACGACGGAAACGTAAACGCGCCCCGGGGATTTGCAATCCTGGAAGTTGCTCTGGGACGCCAAAACGGTGAGGAAATGTGCACGGAACGGACCAGAATCGGCCAAAACTGTGAGTGTTGATGACCGACACGTAAACACACCCCGGAGTTCGTCAATCGTGGAAATCACTCCGGGACCCCCAAAACTAAGTAATAGTGCAAGAAACGGGCCAAAATCGGCCCAAACTGCGATTCTTGATGATCGACACGTAAGCGCACCTTGGGGTTCAACAACCATGTAAATCGCTCTGGGCCCCAAAAGGTTGAGTAATAGTCCACGAAACGGGTCAGCATCGACAAAAACCGTGAGTGTTGATGACCTACACGTAAACGCACTCGGGGTTCGTTAATCGTGGAAATCACCCCGGGACCCCAAAATAGTGAGTAATAGTCCATGAAACGGGCCAGAATCGGCCGAACCTGCGAGTGTTGATGACCAACATGTAAGCGCACCCCGGGGTTCGTTAAGCATGGAAATCACTCTGGGACCCCAAAACAGTGAGTAATAGTCCACGAAACGGGCCAGAATCGGGCAAAACTG
>NW_025228247.1:7596-16481 GCF_018294505.1 Triticum aestivum | reverse complement strand
AGTGTTGATGACTCACACGTAAACGCACTCCGCGGTTCGTTAACCGTGGAAATCACTCCGGGACCCCAAAACAGTGAGTAATAGTCCATGAAACGGGCCAGAATCGGCCAAAACTGTGAGTGTTGATGACCGACACGTAAGCGCACCTTGGGGTTCAACAACTATGGAAATCACTTCGGGACCCCAAAACGGTGAGTAAAAGTCCACCAAACGCGTCAGAATTGGCCAAAATTGTGAGTGTTGATGATCGACACGTGAACGCACCCCGGGGTTCGTAAATTGTGGAAATCACTTCGGGACCCCCAAAACTAAGTAATAGTCCAAGAAACGGGCTAGAATCAGCCCAAACTACGATTGTTGATGACCTACACTTCAGCGCACCTTGGGGTTCAACAACCATGAAAATAGCTTTGGGACCCCAAAATGGTGAGTAGTATTCCGCGAAACGGGTCAGAATCGACAAAAACCGTGAGAGTTGATAACCGACAGGTAAGCGCACCCCGGGGTTCGTTATTCGTGGAAATCACTCCGGGGGCCCAAAACAGTGAGTAATAGTCCACGAAACGGGCCAGAATCGGCCAAAACTGTGATTGTTGATGACCGACACATATGTGCACCTTGGGGTTCAACAACCATGGAAATCGCTCTGGGACCCCAAAACGGTGAGTAATAGTGCATGAAACGGGTCAGAATCGACAAAAACAGCGAGTGTTGATGACCGACATGTAAACGCACCCCAGGGTTCGTTAATCCTGGAAATCACACGGGGACTCCAAAACAGTGAGTAATAGTCCATGAAACGGCCAGAATCGGCTATAACTGTGAGTGTTCATGACCGACACGTAAACGCACCTTGGGGTTCAATAACTATGGAAATCGCTTCGGGACCCATGAATGGTGAGTAATAGTCCACGAAACGCGTCAGAATTGGCCAAAATTGTGAGTGTTGATGACGGACACATAAACGCACCCCGGGGATTTGCAATCCTGGAAATTACTCTGGGACGCCAAACCTGTGACTAAAAGTGCTCAAAACGGACCAGAATCGGCCAAAATTGTTAGTGTTGATGACCGACACGTAAACGCACCCCGGAGTTCGTCACTTGTGGAAATCACTCCGGGACCCCCAAAACTAAGTAATAGTGCAAGAAACGGGCCAAAATCGGCCCAAACTGCGATTGTTGATGATCGACACATAAGTGCACCTTGGGGTTCAATAACCATGGAAATCGCTCTGGGGCCCCAAAAGGTTGAGTAATAGTCCACGAAACGGGTCAGCATCGACAAAAACCGTGACTGTTGATGACCTACACGTAAACGCACCCGGGGTTCATTAATCGTGGAAATCACCCCGGCACCCCAAAATAGTGAGTAATAGTCCAAGAAACGGGCCAGAATCGGCCGAAGCTGCGAGTGTTGATGACCGACATGTAAACGCACCCCGAGGTCCACGAAACGGGCCAGAATAGGGCAAAACTGTGAGTATTGATGACTGACACGTAAACGCATCTCGCGGTTCGTTAACCGTGGAAACCACTTAGGGATCCCAAAACAGTGCGTAATAGTCCACGAAATTGGCCAGAATCGGCCAAAACTATGAGTGTTGATGACCGACACGTAAACGCACCTTGGGGTTCAACAACTATGGAAATCACTTCGGGACCCCAAAACATTGAGTAAAAGTCCACAAAATGATTTAGAATTGGCCAAAACTGTGAGTGTTGATAACCGACACGTAAAGGCACCCTAGGGTTCGTAAATTGTGGAAATCACTCCGGAACCCCCAAAACTAAGTAATAGTCCAAGAAACGGGCGAGAATCATCCCAAACTGTGATTGTTGATGACCTAAACTTAAGCGCACCTTGGGGTTCAACAACCATGGAAATCACTTTGGGACCCCAAAACGGTGAGTAATATTCCTTGAAACGGGTCAGAATCGACAAAAACCGCGAGTGTTGATGACCGACACGTAAATGCACCCCGGGGTTCGTTAATCCTGGAAATCACACCGGGACCCCAAAACAGTGAGTAATAGTCCACAAAACGGGCTAGAATCGGCCCAAACTGTGACTGTTCAAGACCGACACGTAAAAGCACCTTGGGGTTCAAAAACTATGGAAATCGCTTCGGGACCCATGAATGGTGAGCAATAGTCCACGAAACGCGTCAGAATTGGCCAAAACTGTGAGTGTTGACGACGGACACGTAAACGCACCCCGGGGATTTGCAATCCTGGAAATCGCTCTGGGACGCCAAAACGGTGAGTAAAAGTGCATGAAATGGACCAGAATCAGCCAAACTTGTGAGTCTTGATGACCGACACGTAAACGCACACCGAAGTTCGTCAATCGTGGAAATCACTCCGGGACCCCCAAAACTAAGTAATAGTGCAAGAAACGGGCCAAAATCGGCCCAAACTGTGATTGTTGATGATCGACACGTACGCGCACCTTGGGGTTCAACAACCATGGAAATCACTCTAGGGCCCCAAAAGGTTGAGTAATAGTCCACGAAATGGGCCAAAATTGTGAGTGTTCATGATGACCAACATGTAAACGAACCCCGGGGTTCGTTAATCATGGAAATCACTCTCGGACCCCAAAACAGTGAGTAATAGTCCACGAAATGGGCCAGAATCGACAAAAACCGCGAGTGTTGATGACCAACACGTAAACGCACCCCGGGGTTCGTTAATACTGGAAATCACACCGGGACCCCAAAACGGTGAGTAATAGTCCACGAAACGGGCCAGAATCGGCCAAAACTGTGAGTGTTGTTGACCGACACGTAAGCGGTGACTAAAAGTCCACCAAACGCGTCAGAATTGGCCAAAATTGTGAGTGTTGATGATCGACACGTGAACGCACCCCGGGGTTCGTAAATTGTCGAAATCACTCCGGCACCCCCAAAACTAAGTAATAGTCCAAGAAACGGGCGAGAATCATCCCAAACTGTGATTGTTGATGACCTAAACTTAAGCGCACCTTGGGGTTCAACAACCATGGAAATCACTTTGGGACCCCAAAACGGTGAGTAATATTCCTTGAAACGGGTCAGAATCGACAAAAACCGCGAGTGTTGATGACCGACACGTAAATGCACCCCGGGGTTCGTTAATCCTGGAAATCACACCGGGACCCCAAAACAGTGAGTAATAGTCCACAAAACGGGCCAGAATCGGCCAAAACTGTGATTGTTGATGACCGACACGTATGTGCACCTTGGGGTTCAACAACCATGGAAATCGCTCTGGGACCCCAAAACGGTGAGTAATAGTGCATGAAACGGGTCAGAATCGACAAAAACAGCGAGTGTTGATGACCGACATGTAAACGCACCCCAGGGTTCGTTAATCCTGGAAATCACACGGGGACTCCAAAACAGTGAGTAATAGTCCACGAAACGGCCAGAATCGGCTATAACTGTGAGTGTTCATGACCGACACGTAAACGCACCTTGGGGTTCAATAACTATGGAAATCGCTTCGGGACCCATGAATGGTGAGTAATAGTCCACGAAACGCGTCAGAATTGGCCAAAATTGTGAGTGTTGATGACGGACACATAAACGCACCCCGGGGATTTGCAATCCTGGAAATTACTCTGGGACGCCAAAACTGTGACTAAAAGTGCCCAAAACGGACCAGAATCGGCCAAAATTGTTAGTGTTGATGACCGACACGTAAACGCACCCCGGAGTTCGTCAATTGTGGAAATCACTCCGGGACCCCAAAACTAAGTAATAGTGCAAGAAACGGGCCAAAATCGGCCCAAACTGCGATTGTTGATGATCGACACATAAGTGCACCTTGGGGTTCAATAACCATGGAAATCGCTCTGGGGCCCCAAAAGGTTGAGTAATAGTCCACGAAACGGGTCAGCATCGACAAAAACCGTGACTGTTGATGACCTACACGTAAACGCACCCGGGGTTCATTAATCGTGGAAATCACCCCGGCACCCCAAAATAGTGAGTAATAGTCCAAGAAACGGGCCAGAATCGGCCGAAGCTGCGAGTGTTGATGACCGACATGTAAACGCACCCCGGGGTCCACGAAACGGGCCAGAATAGGGCAAAACTGTGAGTATTGATGACTGACACGTAAACGCATCTCGCGGTTCGTTAACCGTGGAAACCACTTAGGGCTCCCAAAACAGTGCGTAATAGTCCACGAAATTGGCCAGAATCGGCCAAAACTATGAGTGTTGATGACCGACACGTAAACGCACCTTGGGGTTCAACAACTATGGAAATCACTTCGGGACCCCAAAACATTGAGTAAAAGTCCACAAAATGTGTCAGAGTTGGCCAAAACTGTGAGTGTTGATAACCGACACGTAAAGGCACCCTAGGGTTCGTAAATTGTGGAAATCACTCCGGAACCCCCAAAACTAAGTAATAGTCCAAGAAACGGGCGAGAATCATCCCAAACTGTGATTGTTGATGACCTAAACTTAAGCGCACCTTGGGGTTCAACAACCATGGAAATCACATTGGGACCCCAAAACGGTGAGTAATATTCCTTGAAACGGGTCAGAATCGACGAAAACCGCGAGTGTTGATGACCGACACGTAAATGCACCCCGGGGTTCGTTAATCCTGGAAATCACACCGGGACCCCAAAACAGTGAGTAATAGTCCACAAAACGGGCTAGAATCGGCCAAAACAGTGACTGTTCAAGACCGACACGTAAAAGCACCTTGGGGTTCAAAAACTATGGAAATCGCTTCGGGACCCATGAATGGTGAGCAATAGTCCACGAAACGCGTCAGAATTGGCCAAAACTGTGAGTGTTGACGACGGACACGTAAACGCACCCCGGGGATTTGCAATCCTGGAAATCGCTCTGGGACGCTAAAACGGTGAGTAAAAGTGCATGAAATGGACCAGAATCAGCCAAACTTGTGAGTCTTGATGACCGACACGTAAACGCACACCGAAGTTCGTCAATCGTGGAAATCACTCCGGGACCCCAAAACTAAGTAATAGTGCAAGAAACGGGCCAAAATCGGCCCAAACTGTGATTGTTGATGATCGACACGTACGCGCACCTTGGGGTTCAACAACCATGGAAATCACTCTAGGGCCCCAAAAGGTTGAGTAATAGTCCACGAAATGGGCCAAAATTGTGAGTGTTCATGATGACCAACATGTAAATGCACCCCGGGGTTCGTTAATCATGGAAATCACTCTCGGACCCCAAAACAGTGAGTAATAGTCCACGAAATGGGCCAGAATCGACAAAAACCGCGAGTGTTGATGACCGACACGTAAACGCACCCCGGGGTTCGTTAATCCTGGAAATCACACCGGGACCCCAAAACGGTGAGTAATAGTCCACCAAACGCGTCAGAATTGGCCAAAATTGTGAGTGTTGATGATTGACACGTGAACGCACCCCGGGGTTCGTAAATTGTCGAAATCACTCCGGCACCCCCAAAACTAACTAATAGTCCAAGAAACGGGCCAGAATCAGCCCAAACTGTGATTGTTGATGACCTACACTTCAGCGCACCTTGGGGTTCAACAACCATGAAAATCGCTTTGGGACCCCAAAACGGTGAGTAGTATTCCACGAAACGGGTCAGAATCGACAAAAACCGCGAGTGTTGATAACCGACAGGTAAGTGCACCCCGGGGTTCGTTATTCATGGAAATCACTCCGGGGCCCCAAAACAGTGAGTAATAGTCCACGAAACGGGCCAGAATCGGCCAAAACTGTGAGTGTTCATGACTGACACGTAAACGCACCTTGGGGTTCAACAACTACGGAAATCGCTTTGGGACCCTTGAATTGTGAGTAATAGTCCACGAAACGCGTCAGAATTGGCCAAAATTGTGAGTGTTGACGACGGAAACGTAAACGGGCCCCGGGGATTTGCAATCCTGGAAATTGCTCTGGGACGCCAAAACGGTGAGGAAATGTGCACGGAACGGACCAGAATCGGCCAAAACTGTGAGTGTTGATGACCGACACGTAAACACACCCCGGAGTTCGTCAATCGTGGAAATCACTCCGGGACCCCCAAAACTAAGTAATAGTGCAAGAAACGGGCCAAAATCGGCCCAAACTGCGATTCTTGATGATCGACACGTAAGCGCACCTTGGGGTTCAACAACCATGAAAATCGCTCTGGGCCCCAAAAGGTTGAGTAATAGTCCACGAAACGGGTCAGCATCGACAAAAACCGTGAGTGTTGATGACCTACACGTAAACGCACTCGGGGTTCGTTAATCGTGGAAATCACCCTGGGACCCCAAAATAGTGAGTAATAGTCCACGAAACGGGCCAGAATCGGGCAAAACTGCGAGTGTTGATGACTGACACGTAAACGCACCCCGCAGTTCGTTAGCCGTGGAAACCACTCCGGGATCCCAAAACAGTGAGTAATAGTCCACGAAACGGGCCAGAATCGGCCAAAACTGTGAGTGTTGATGACCAACACGTAAGCGCACCTTGGGGTTCAACAACTATGGAAATCACTTCGGAACCCCCAAACGGTGAGTAAAAGACCACCAAACGCGTCAGAATTGGCCAATATTGTGAGTGTTGATGATCGACACGTAAACGCACCCCGGGGTTCGTTAATCCTGGAAATCACACAACGACCCCAAAACAGTGAGTAATAGTCCACGAAACGGGCCAGAATCGGCCAAAACTGTGAGTGTTGATGACCGACACGTAAACACACCCCGGAGTTCGTCAATCGTGGAAATCACTCCGGGACCCCCAAAACTAAGTAATAGTGCAAGAAACGGGCCAAAATCGGCCCAAACTGCGATTCTTGATCATCGACACGTAAGCGCACCTTGGGGTTCAACAACCATGAAAATCGCTCTGGGCCCCAAAAGGTTGAGTAATAGTCCACGAAACGGGTCAGCATCGACAAAAACCGTGAGTGTTGATGACCTACACGTAAACGCACTCGGGGTTTGTTAATCGTGGAAATCACCCCGGGACCCCAAAATAGTGAGTAATAGTCCATGAAACGGGCCAGAATCGGCCGAACCTGCGAGTGTTGATGACCAACATGTAAGCGCACCCCGGGGTTCGTTAATCATGGAAATCACTCTGGGACCCCAAAACAGTGAGTAATAGTCCACGAAACGGGCCAGAATCGGGCAAGACTACGAGTGTTGATGACTGACACGTAAACGCACCCCGAAGTTCGTTAGCCGTGGAAACCACTCCGGGATCCCAAAACAGTGAGTAATAGTCCACGAAACGGGCCAGAATCGGCCAAAACTGTGAGTGTTGATGACCAACACGTAAGCGCACCTTGGGGTTCAACAACTATGGAAATCACTTCGGAACCCACAAACGGTGAGTAAAAGACCACCAGACGCGTCAGAATTGGCCAATATTGTGAGTGTTGATGATCGACACGTAAACGCACCCCGGGGTTTGTTAATCCTGGAAATCACACAACGACCCCAAAACAGTGAGTAATAGTCCACGAAATGGGCCAGAATCGGCCAAAACTGTGAGTGTTCATGATTGACACGTAAACGCACCTTGGGGTTCAACAACTAAGGAAATCGCTTTCGGACCCTTGAATTGTGAGTAATAGTCCACGAAACGCGTCAGAATTGGCCAAAATTGTGAGTGTTGACGACGGACACGTAAACGCACCCCGGGGATTTGCAATCCTGGAAATTGCTCTGGGACGCCAAAACGGTGAGTAAAAGTACACGGAACGGAGCAGAAACGGCCAAAACTGTGAGTGTTGATGACCGACACGTAAACACACCCCGGAGTTCGTCAATCGTGGAAATCACTCCGGGACCCCCAAAACTAAGTAATAGTGCAAGAAACGGGCCAAAATCGGCCCAAACTGAGATTCTTGATGATCGACACGTAAGCGCACCTTGGGGTTCAACAACCATGGAAATCGCTCTGGGCCCCAAAAGGTTGAGTAATAGTCCACGAAACGGGTCAGCATCGAGAAAAACCGTGAGTGTTGATGACCTACACGTAAACGCACTCGGGGTTCGTTAATCGTGGAAATCACCCCGGGACCCCAAAATAGTGAGTAATAGTCCACGAAACGGGCCAGAATCAGCCAAAACTGTGAGTGTTCATGACCGACACGTAAACGCACATTGGGGTTCAACAACTATGGAAATCGCTTTGGGACCCATGAATTGTAAGTAATAGTCCACGAAACGCGTCAGAATTGGCCAAAACTTGAGTGTTGATGACGGACACGTAAACGCACCCCGGGGATTTGCAATCCTGGAAATTGCTCTGGGACTGCAAAACGGTGAGTAAAAGTGCAGGAAACGGACCAGAATCGGCCGAAATTGTGAGTGTTGATGACCGACACGTAAATGCACCCCGGAGTTCGTCAATCGTGGAAATCACTCCGGGACCCCCCAAAACTATGTAATAGTGCAAGAAACGGGCCAAAATCTGCCCAAACTGCGATTATTGATGATCGACACGTAAGCGCACCTTGGGGTTCAACAACCATGGAAATCGCTCTGGGGCCCCAAAAGGTTGAGTAATAGTCCATGAAACGGGTCAGCATCGAGAAAACCGTGAGTGTTGATGACCTACACGTAAACGCACCCAGGGTTTGTTAATCGTGGAAGTCACCCCGGGACCCCAAAATAGTGAGTAATAGTCCACGAAACGGGCCAGAATCGGCCGAAGCTGCGAGTGTTGATGACCAACATGTAAACGCACCCAGGGTTCGTTAATCATGGAAATCACTCTCGGACCCCAAAACAGTGAGTAATAGTCCACGAAACGGGCCAGAATCGGGCAAAACTGCGAGTGTTGATGACTCACACGTAAACGCACCCCGCGCTTCGTTAACCGTGGAAATCACTCCGGGACCCCAAAACAGTGAGTAATAGTCAAGGAAACGGGCCAGAATC
>NW_025228247.1:0-7420 GCF_018294505.1 Triticum aestivum | reverse complement strand
TCAGTAATAGTCAAGGAAATGGGCCAGAATCGGCCAAAACTGTGAGTGTTGATGACCGACACGTAAGCGCACCTTGGGGTTCAGCAACTATGGAAATCACTTCGGGGCCCCAAAACGGTGAGTAAAAGTCCACCAAACGCGTCAGAATTGGCCAAAATTGTGAGTGTTGATGATCGACACGTGAACGCACCCCGGGGTTCGTAAATTGTGGAAATCACTCCGGGACCCCCAAAACTAAGTAATAGTCCAAGAAACGGGCTAGAATCAGCCCAAACTGTGATTGTTGATGACCTACACTTCAGCGCACCTTGGGGTTCAACAACCATGAAAATCGCTTTGGGACCCCAAAACGTTGAGTAGTATTCCACGAAACGGGTCAGAATCGACAAAAACCGTGAGAGTTGATAACCGACAGGTAAGCGCACCCCGGGGTTCGTTATTCGTGGAAATCATTCCGAGGCCCCAAAACAGTGAGTAATAGTCCACGAAACGGGCCAGAATCGGCCAAAACTGTGATTGTTGATGACCGACACGTATGTGCACCTTGGGGTTCAACAACCATGGAAATCGCTCTGGGACCCCAAAACGGTGAGTAATAGTGCACGAAACGGGTCAGAATCGACAAAAATAGCGAGTGTTGATGAGCGACATGTAAACGCACCCCAGGGTTCGTTAATCCTGGAAATCACACGGGGACTCCAAAACAGTGAGTAATAGTCCACGAAACGGGCCAGAATCGGCTATAACTGTGAGTGTTCATGACCGACACGTAAACGCACCTTGGGGTTCAATAACTATGGAAATCGCTTCGTGACCCATGAATGGTGAGTAATAGTCCACGAAACGCGTCAGAATTGGCCAAAATTGTGAGTGTTGATGACGGACACGTAAACGCACCACGGGGACTTGCAATCCTGGAAATTACTCTGGGACGCCAAAACTGTGACTAAAAGTGCCCGAAACGGACCAGAATCGGCCAAAATTGTTAGTGTTGATGACCGACACGTAAACGCATCCCGGAGTTCGTCAATTGTGGAAATCACTCCGGGACCCCCAAAACTAAGTAATAGTGCAAGAAACGGGCCAAAATCGGCCCAAACTGAGATTCTTGATGATCGACACGTAAGCGCACCTTGGGGTTCAACAACCATGGAAATCGCTCTGGGCCCCAAAAGGTTGAGTAATAGTCCACGAAACGTGTCAGCATCGAGAAAAACCGTGAGTGTTGATGACCTACACGTAAACGCGCTCGGGGTTCGTTAATCGTGGAAATCACCCCAGGAACCCAAAATAGTGAGTAATAGTCCACGAAACGGGCCAGAATCAGCCAAAACTGTGAGTGTTCATGACCGACACGTAAACGCACCTTGGGGTTCAACAACTATGGAAATCGCTTTGGGACCCATGAATTGTAAGTAATAGTCCACGAAACGCGTCAGAATTGGCCAAAACTGTGAGTGTTGATGACGGACACGTAAACGCACCCCGGGGATTTGCAATCCTGGAAATTGCTCTGGGACTGCAAAACGGTGAGTAAAAGTGCAGGAAACGGACCAGAATCGGCCAAAATTGTGAGTGTTGATGACCGACACGTAAATGCACCCCGGAGTTCGTCAATCGTGGAAATCACTCCGGGACCCCCCAAAACTATGTAATAGTGCAAGAAACGGGCCAAAATCTGCCCAAACTGCGATTATTGATGATCGACACGTAAGCGCACCTTGGGGTTCAACAACCATGGAAATCGCTCTAGGGCCCCAAAAGGTTGAGTAATAGTCCATGAAACGGGTCAGCATCGAGAAAACCGTGAGTGTTGATGACCTACACGTAAACGCACCCAGGGTTTGTTAATCGTGGAAGTCACCCCGGGACCCCAAAATAGTGAGTAATAGTCCACGAAACGGGCGAGAATCAGCCGAAGCTGCGAGTGTTGATGACCAACATGTAAACGCACCCGGGGTTCGTTAATCATGGAAATCACTCTCGGACCCCAAAACAGTGAGTAATAGTCCACGAAACGGGCCAGAATCGGGCAAAACTGCGAGTGTTGATGACTCACACGTAAACGCACCCCGCGGTTCGTTAACCGTGGAAATCACTCCGGGACCCCAAAACAGTCAGTAATAGTCAAGGAAATGGGCCAGAATCGGCCAAAACTGTGAGTGTTGATGACCGACACGTAA
The DNA here is from genome assembly GCF_018294505.1 of Triticum aestivum. Lineage (NCBI taxonomy): Eukaryota > Viridiplantae > Streptophyta > Magnoliopsida > Poales > Poaceae > Triticum > Triticum aestivum. Next base: position 5,237 of record NW_025228247.1, on the reverse strand, counting down.
GCGCACCTTGGGGTTCAGCAACTATGGAAATCACTTCGGGGCCCCAAAACGGTGAGTAAAAGTCCACCAAACGCGTCAGAATTGGCCAAAATTGTGAGTGTTGATGATCGACACGTGAACGCACCTCGGGGTTCGTAAATTGTGGAAATCACTCCGGGACCCCCAAAACTAAGTAATAGTCCAAGAAACGGGCTAGAATCAGCCCAAACTGTGATTGTTGATGACCTACACTTCAGCGCACCTTGGGGTTCAACAACCATGAAAATCGCTTTGGGACCCCAAAACGGTGAGTAGTGTTCCGCGAAACGGGTCAGAATCGACAAAAACCGTGAGAGTTGATAACCGACAGGTAAGCGCACCCCGGGGTTCGTTATTCGTGGAAATCACTCCGGGGCCCCAAAACAGTGAGTAATAGTCCACGAAACGGGCCAGAATCGGCCAAAACTGTGATTGTTGATGACCGACACGTATGTGCACCTTGGGGTTCAACAACCATGGAAATCGCTCTGGGACCCCAAAACGGTGAGTAATAGTGCACGAAACGGGTCAGAATCGACAAAAATAGCGAGTGTTGATGAGCGACATGTAAACGCACCCCAGGGTTCGTTAATCCTGAAATCACACGGGGACTCCAAAACAGTGAGTAATAGTCCACGAAACGGGCCAGAATCGGCTATAACTGTGAGTGTTCATGACCGAGACGTAAACGCACCTTGGGGTTCAATAACTATGGAAATCACTTCGGGACCCATGAATGGTGAGTAATAGTCCACGAAACGCGTCAGAATTGGCCAAAATTGTGAGTGTTGATGACGGACACGTAAACGCACCACGGGGACTTGCAATCCTGGAAATTACTCTGGGACGCCAAAACTGTGACTAAAAGTGCCCGAAACGGACCAGAATCGGCCAAAATTGTTAGTGTTGATGACCGACACGTAAACGCACCCCGGAGTTCGTCAATTGTGGAAATCACTCCGGGACCCCCAAAACTAAGTAATAGTGCAAGAAACGGGCCAAAATCGGCCCAAACTGAGATTCTTGATGATCGACACGTAAGCGCACCTTGGGGTTCAACAACCATGGAAATCGCTCTGGGACCCCAAAACGGTGAGTAATAGTGCACGAAACGGGTCAGAATCGACAAAAATAGCGAGTGTTGATGAGCGACATGTAAACGCACCCCAGGGTTCGTTAATCCTGGAAATCACACGGGGACTCCAAAACAGTGAGTAATAGTCCACGAAACGGGCCAGAATCGGCTATAACTGTGAGTGTTCATGACCGAGACGTAAACGCACCTTGGGGTTCAATAACTATGGAAATCACTTCGGGACCCATGAATGGTGAGTAATAGTCCACAAAACGCGTCAGAATTGGCCAAAATTGTGAGTGTTGATGACGGACACGTAAACGCACCACGGGGACATGCAATCCTGGAAATTACTCTGGGACGCCAAAACTGTGACTAAAAGTGCCCGAAACGGACCAGAATCGGCCAAAATTGTTAGTGTTGATGACCGACACGTAAACGCACCCCGGAGTTCGTCAATTGTGGAAATCACTCCGGGACCCCCAAAACTAAGTAATAGTGCAAGAAACGGGCCAAAATCGGCCCAAACTGAGATTCTTGATGATCGACACGTAAGCGCACCTTGGGGTTCAACAACCATGGAAATCGCTCTAGGCCCCAAAAGGTTGAGTAATAGTCCACGAAACGGGTCAGCATCGAGAAAAACCGTGAGTGTTGATGACCTACACGTAAACGCGCTCGGGGTTCGTTAATCGTGGAAATCACCCCAGGACCCCAAAATAGTGAGTAATAGTCCACGAAACGGGCCAGAATCAGCCAAAACTGTGAGTGTTCATGACCGACACGTAAAGGCACCTTGGGGTTCAACAACTATGGAAATCGCTTTGGGACCCATGAATTGTAGGTAATAGTCCACGAAACGCGTCAGAATTGGCCAAAACTGTGAGTGTTGATGACGGACACGTAAACGCACCCCGGGGATTTGCAATCCTGGAAATTGCTCTGGGACTGCAAAACGGTGAGTAAAAGTGCAGGAAACGGACCAAAATCGGCCAAAATTGTGAGTGTTGATGACCGACACGTAAATGCACCCCGGAGTTCGTCAATCGTGGAAATCACTCCGGGACCCCCCAAAACTATGTAATAGTGCAAGAAACGGGCCAAAATCTGCCCAAACTGCGATTATTGATGATCGACACGTAAGCGCACCTTGGGGTTCAACAACCATGGAAATCGCTCTGGGGCCCCAAAAGGTTGAGTAATAGTCCATGAAACGGGTCAGCATCGAGAAAACCGTGAGTGTTGATGACCTACACGTAAACGCACCCAGGGTTTGTTAATCGTGGAAGTCACCCTGGGACCCCAAAATAGTGAGTAATAGTCCACGAAACGGGCGAGAATCAGCCGAAGCTGCGAGTGTTGATGACCAACATTTAAACGCACCCGGGGTTCGTTAATCATGGAAATCACTCTCGGACCCCAAAACAGTGAGTAATAGTCCACGAAACGGGCCAGAATCGGGCAAAACAGCGAGTGTTGATGACTCACACGTAAACGCACCCCGCGGTTCGTTAACCGTGGAAATCACTCCGGGACCCCAAAACAGTGAGTAATAGTCAAGGAAATGGGCCAGAATCGGCCAAAACTGTGAGTGTTGATGACCGACACGTAAGCGCACCTTGGGGTTCAGCAACTATGGAAATCACTTCGGGGCCCCAAAACGGTGAGTAAAAGTCCACCAAACGCGTCAGAATTGGCCAAAATTGTGAGTGTTGATGATCGACACGTGAACGCACCTCGGGGTTCGTAAATTGTGGAAATCACTCCGGGACCCCCAAAACTAAGTAATAGTCCAAGAAACGGGCTAGAATCAGCCCAAACTGTGATTGTTGATGACCTACACTTCAGCGCACCTTGGGGTTCAACAACCATGAAAATCGCTTTGGGACCCCAAAACGGTGAGTAGTGTTCCGCGAAACGGGTCAGAATCGACAAAAACCGTGAGAGTTGATAACCGACAGGTAAGCGCACCCCGGGGTTCGTTATTCGTGGAAATCACTCCGGGGCCCCAAAACAGTGAGTAATAGTTCACGAAACGGGCCAGAATCGGCCAAAACTGTGATTGTTGATGACCGACACGTATGTGCACCTTGGGGTTCAACAACCATGGAAATCGCTCTGGGACCCCAAAACGGTGAGTAATAGTGCACGAAACGGGTCAGAATCGACAAAAATAGCGAGTGTTGATGAGCGACATGTAAACGCACCCCAGGGTTCGTTAATCCTGGAAATCACACGGGGACTCCAAAACAGTGAGTAATAGTCCACGAAACGGGCCAGAATCGGCTATAACTGTGAGTGTTCATGACCGAGACGTAAACGCACCTTGGGGTTCAATAACTATGGAAATCACTTCGGGACCCATGAATGGTGAGTAATAGTCCACAAAACGCGTCAGAATTGGCCAAAATTGTGAGTGTTGATGACGGACACGTAAACGCACCACGGGGACTTGCAATCCTGGAAATTACTCTGGGACGCCAAAACTGTGACTAAAAGTGCCCGAAACGGACCAGAATCGGCCAAAATTGTTAGTGTTGATGACCGACACGTCAACGCACCCCGGAGTTCGTCAATTGTGGAAATCACTCCGGGACCCCCAAAACTAAGTAATAGTGCAAGAAACGGGCCAAAATCGGCCCAAACTGAGATTCTTGATGATCGACACGTAAGCGCACCTTGGGGTTCAACAACCATGGAAATCGCTCTAGGCCCCAAAAGGTTGAGTAATAGTCCACGAAACGGGTCAGCATCGAGAAAAACCGTGAGTGTTGATGACCTACACGTAAACGCGCTCGGGGTTCGTTAATCGTGGAAATCACCCCAGGACCCCAAAATAGTGAGTAATAGTCCACGAAACGGGCCAGAATCAGCCAAAACTGTGAGTGTTCATGACCGACACATAAAGGCACCTTGGGGTTCAACAACTATGGAAATCGCTTTGGGACCCATGAATTGTAGGTAGTAGTCCACGAAACGCGTCAGAATTGGCCAAAACTGTGAGTGTTGATGACGGACACGTAAACGCACCCCGGGGATTTGCAATCCTGGAAATTGCTCTGGGCTGCAAAACGGTGAGTAAAAGTGCAGGAAACGGACCAAAATCGGCCAAAATTGTGAGTGTTGATGACCGACACGTAAATGCACCCCGGAGTTCGTCAATCGTGGAAATCACTCCGGGACCCCCCAAAACTATGTAATAGTGCAAGAAACGGGCCAAAATCTGCCCAAACTGCGATTATTGATGATCGACACGTAAGCGCACCTTGGGGTTCAACAACCATGGAAATCGCTCTGGGGCCCCAAAAGGTTGAGTAATAGTCCATGAAACGGGTCAGCATCGAGAAAACCGTGAGTGTTGATGACCTACACGTAAACGCACCCAGGGTTTGTTAATCGTGGAAGTCACCCTGGGACCCCAAAATAGTGAGTAATAGTCCACGAAACGGGCGAGAATCAGCCGAAGCTGCGAGTGTTGATGACCAACATGTAAACGCACCCGGGGTTCGTTAATCATGGAAATCACTCTCGGACCCCAAAACAGTGAGTAATAGTCCACGAAACGGGCCAGAATCGGGCAAAACTGCGAGTGTTGATGACTCACACGTAAACGCACCCCGCGGTTCGTTAACCGTGGAAATCACTCCGGGACCCCAAAACAGTGAGTAATAGTCAAGGAAATGGGCCAGAATCGGCCAAAACTGTGAGTGTTGATGACCGACACGTAAGCGCACCTTGGGGTTCAGCAACTATGGAAATCACTTCGGGGCCCCAAAACGGTGAGTAAAAGTCCACCAAACGCGTCAGAATTGGCCAAAATTGTGAGTGTTGATGATCGACACGTGAACGCACCTCGGGGTTCGTAAATTGTGGAAATCACTCCGGGACCCCCAAAACTAAGTAATAGTCCAAGAAACGGGCTAGAATCAGCCCAAACTGTGATTGTTGATGACCTACACTTCAGCGCACCTTGGGGTTCAACAACCATGAAAATCGCTTTGGGACCCCAAAACGGTGAGTAGTGTTCCGCGAAACGGGTCAGAATCGACAAAAACCGTGAGAGTTGATAACCGACAGGTAAGCGCACCCCGGGGTTCGTTATTCGTGGAAATCACTCCGGGGCCCCAAAACAGTGAGTAATAGT
>NW_025228246.1:82215-93616 GCF_018294505.1 Triticum aestivum | reverse complement strand
AAGAAAACAGGAACAACCACCATTATCTGCCAAGAGCGCACCTGCGGGGCCTGCACAGCGTTCTTCTTCTTCCATGGCATCAACAGGGCACACAAGTGATATTATTTGTCGTCGTTGTAAGGGAGGAGGTCATTATGCGAGGGAATGCAAATCTCCGCGTGTGATGATTGCTACCGCGGATGGTGGATATGAGTCCGCTAGTGACTATGATGAGGAGACATTGGCTCTTATTACACGTGAAGAACATGGTGGAGATGATTCTGATCATGAGACGCAATACATGGCTCCTGAAGACGCTGACAGGTATGAATGTTTAGTTGCTCAATGTGTTTTGAGTGTGCAGGTCACACAAGCTGAGCAAAATCAGAGGCACAATTTGTTCCATACCAAGGGAGTTGTGAAGGAACGTTCTGTGCGCGTCATAATAGACGGAGGGAGCTGCAATAACTTGGCTAGCATGGAGATGGTGGAGAAGCTTTCTCTCACCACAAGACCACATCCACATCCTTACTACATCCAATGGTTCAGCAACAGCGGCAAGGTTAAGGTAACACGTACTGTTCGTGTGCATCTTAGTATCTCTACATATGCTGATTATGTTGATTGTGATGTGATACCTATGCAAGCATGTTCCTTATTACTTGGTAGACCATGGCAATTTGATAAAAATTCTGTACACCATGGTAGAAACAATCACTATACTCTTGTTCATAAGGATAAAAATATTACTTTGCTTCCTATGACTCCTGATTCCATTTTGAAAGATGATATTAATAGAGCTAATAAAGCACAACAGGAGAAGAATAAGAGTGAAAATCAGATTGTGGCAAAAGAATTTGAGCAACAAATGAAGCCTAATAATAAACCATCTAGTGTTGCTTCTAAAATTAAACTGAAAAGTGCATGTTTATTTGCCACCAAATCTAATATTGATGAGCTAGATTTCAGCAAATCTGTTTGCTATGCTTTTGTGTGCAAAGAGGCATTATTTTCATTCGAGGACGTGCCTTCCTCTTTGCCTCCTGCTGTCACTAACATTTTGCAGGAGTTCGCTGACGTTTTTCCACAAGACGTGCCACCGGGATTACCGCCTATTCGAGGGATTGAGCATCAGATTGACTTAATTCCCGGTGCTTCACTGCCAAACCGTGCACCATACCGTACCAATCCAGAGGAGACGAAGGAGATTATGCGTCAAGTACAAGAGCTTCTCGACAAAGGTTATATACGCGAATCCCTTAGTCCTTGTGATGTTCCTATTATTCTAGTGCCGAAAAAGGATGGTACATCACGTATGTGTGTTGATTGTAGAGGCATTAATAATATTACTATTCGTTATCGTCATCCTATTCCTAGGCTAGATGATATGCTTGATGAATTGAGTGGCTCTACAATATTCTCCAAAGTTGATTTGCGTAGTGGCTACCATCAAATTCGTATGAAATTGGGAGATGAATGGAAAACAGCATTTAAAACTAAGTTTGGATGATATGAGTGGTTAGTCATGCCTTTTGGGTTAACTAATGCACCTAGTACTTTCTTGAGATTAATGAACGAAGTTTTACGTGCTTTCATTGGACGATTTGTGGTAGTTTACTTTGATGACATATTGATTTATAGCAGATCTTTGGAAGAACATTTGGAACATTTACATGCTGTTTTTATTGCTCTACGTGATGCACGTTTGTTTGGTAACCTTGGGAAGTGCACCTTTTGCACCGACCGAGTATCTTTTCTTGGCTATGTTGTTACTCCACAGGGAATTGAAGTTGATAAAGCCAAGATTGAAGCTATTGAGAGTTGGCCGCAGCCCAAAACGGTCACACAAGTGAGGAGTTTTCTTGGCCTCGCTGGATTCTATAGGCGTTTTGTGAGAGATTTCAGCACCATTGCTGCACCTCTCAATGAGCTTACAAAGAAAGATGTGCCTTTTCTTTGGGGTACTGCACAGGAAGAAGCCTTCACGGTATTGAAAGATAAGTTGACACATGCTCCTTTACTCCAACTTCCTGATTTTAATAAGACTTTTGAGCTTGAATGTGATGCTAGTGGAATTGGATCAGGAGGTGTGTTATTACAAGATGGCAAACCTGTGGCATACTTTTCTGAAAAATTGAGTGGGCCTAGTCTGAATTATTCTACTTATGATAAAGAATTATATGCTCTTGTTCGGACTTTAGAAACATGGCAACATTATTTATGGCCCAAAGAATTTGTTATACATTCTGATCATGAATCTTTGAAACATATTAAAAGTCAAGCTAAACTGAATCGTAGACATGCTAAATGGGTTGAATTCATTGAGACTTTCTGATAGAGGCGGAGGTGTCCCGTCTTTCGATGAGATGGTGGATTTCGCTTTGGTGGAAGTCGACTTAGACGATCCGACTACGAACGTGCGAGGACGTCGCGCCTTAGCAATCGTTAAACCAACTTCGAGAGGTTATTGACCACGCCGGAGCACGATCAACCTGACCACGAGGGTCTGTTTCCTGCGAGCAAACGAAGAACAAGCAAGAAACTAAGATTGCAATCTGGATATTGCGAATATAAGATGAAAGCTTTATTGATCAAGGTGGGGTTCTGTGACGCCTTTGTCTGGTCGTTGAACACAAACGAAGTACGCGAAGTTGCAGCTATGGCGAACTTTTAATCTAAACAAAACCCCAAGTCTAAACGATGCCCTAAGGGCTGTATATATGGAGGAAGAGGGGGGGAATTTCGTGGCCCTTGGTGGAGGGGTCCGAAATCAACCCTATCTCTTGTTTCCCCACACATACGGACTCTAAAAATAGCCTATACTTATGTATTTCGAAATTACATGGGCCTGGCCCAATAATAAGGTGACGCAGCACCTAAAATAGCCTCGGGACAAAATTTATGAAGTGGCATCTTGTATATTTCGTCCAAGGCTTCATGCACACATTATGGTGGCTTCAAAGTCCTGAAATCATCACTTGTAACTCCGTTCTTGTTCCCCTTGCGCATGCCATCATCTCCATGCTTGTTCTTGCTCCAATGTTCATCCTTCTCCAAGCTAGGCCCTTCATTTGTAAGCAAAACAAATGTATCCAATTTAGGCAGCATCATATTCTCATGAACATTAGAATCATTACCAAGAAACGAAAGTACCTGGGAATTTAGTTGGCGTGCACGAGCTCTAGTAATTGGTCCAGTATGTATAGCAGCAGGGGTTGTGGGTGTAACAATTGTATTGATGTCCTCATCATCCTCCCCTTCTTGAAATGAAGTCGTCCTCGACGGAAGTTCATCTTCCTCACCCAAATAAGGCTTCAAATCTGCAATGTTAAAAGTGGGACTAACCCCAAAATCTGCAGGCAGCTCAAGTTTATATGCATTATCATTTATTTTCTCTAACACCTTAAAGGGACCATCAGCACGTGGCATTAACTTTGATTTGCGCAAATCAGGAAATCTATCCTTACGCAAATGTAACCAAACAAGATCTCCAGGTGCAAACACAACATGTTTTCTACCCTTATCTCCAGCAAGTTTATATTTAGCATTCATACGCTCAATGTTTTCCTTAGTTAACTCATGCATTTTTTAAATCAATTCAGCACGTTGTTTAGCATCAAAATTAACCTTCTCCGAAGATGGAAGAGGCAACAAATCAATAGGTGCACGAGGTAGGAAACCATACACAACTTCAAAAGGGCACATCTTAATAGTAGAATGCAATGAACGATTATAAGCAAATTCAATATGAGGCAAACATTCCTCCCACATTTTCTTATTATTCTTCAAAACAGCCCTAAGCATAGTAGACAACGTTCTATTGACTACTTCAGTTTGTCCATCAGTTTGGGGGTGACAAGTAGTACTAAAAAGCAGTTTAGTCCCCAACTTAGCCCATAAACATCTCCAAAAATGGCTAAGAAATTTAGTATCACGATCTGAAACAATAGTATTTGGCACACCATGCAAGCGAATAATTTCACGAAAGAACAAATCAGCAACATTAACAGCATCATCGCTTTTATGACATGGTATAAAGTGTGCCATTTTCGAGAATCTATCCACGACAACAAATATGCTATCCCTCCCCTTCTTTGTTTGAGGTAAACCTAAAACAAAGTCCATAGATATATCCTCCCAAGGAACACTAGGTACAGGCAAAGGCATATATAAACCATGAGGATTGAGTCGTGACTTAGCTTTTTGACATGTAGTGCATCGAGCAATAAAACGCTCAACATCCCGTCTCATCTTTGGCCAAAAGAAATGTGTAGCAAGTACGTCCTCCGTCTTCTTCACGCCAAAGTGTCCCATTAATCCTCCTCCATGCGCCTCCTGCAACAACAAAAAACTGGAAATTCTCACCGAGCAACCTGAAAACTGATACCACTTGATAGAGGCGGGGTGTCCCGATCTTTCGATGAGATGATAACTATCGATTTGGTGGAGACGACTTTGACGATCCGACTACAAACGTGCACGACGTTGCGCCTTAGCAATCGCTAAACCAATCTCCTGAGGTTATTGACCACGCCGGAAGCACGATCAACCTGACCACGAAGGTCTATTCCTGCAAGCAATCGAAGAACAAGCAAGAATATGACAAAAGCAATCTGAATATTGCGAGTATATATGAAGTTTTGATAAAGATGGGGATCCGTAAGCGGTCTTGGTCTGGTCGTTGGACACAAACGAAGTACACGAAGTTGCAATGGCTAACTTTTAACTAAACAAATCCCAAGGAAAAGCTACTAGATGGATCTACTTATATAGGAGCAAGGGGTGGCGGCCAAGGAGGTGGGAGGACGTCCCAAGGCAGCCTAAAACTAAATCTAGGTCGTACAAGGCCAATGGGCCCAAGTGGAGGTGATGTAACAACTTTGGACTTGTAGTTTGACTCGGATTCTGCTGCAGCATCAGATTGTTTCGTCCACAACTCAACGCTCCGGACGAATTTGAAGGTGATTCCAATTGGGTTGGAAAGTGCACGAAATCTAGTTTCCAACAAAAAAAGAATCACCCAATTCGGAGTCCGTATGAAAAACTTGTGTGCGTTTTGAGTCAGGTATGTCTGTGCAGTCCGAATCTGAATCCAGAACGTGAGAGACTTGGACTCTATCTTCTCTTGGGCCAAAAGTGACGTGAGAGAACTTTTTGGACAGCAAATAAACATCTCTTTCTTTCTTATCTTCATATGTGGATTGTACAAATGTCCCATACACCTGCAATTAGACAAAACACAAAAGTGTGTGAAGTATTTTTGTTCTGGATAACATAAATAGATTATTGAATAGTTTGCACTAGAAATCACCTGACAAATATGCATATATGCAATATTTTTGGTCATATCCAAGATAGTCATGTCCTCATCAGTTACAAGTGATGATTTCAGGACTTTGAAGCCACCATAATGTGTGCATGAAGCCTTGGACGAAATATACAAGATGCCACTTCCTAAATTTCGTCCCGAGGCTATTTTAGGTGCTGCGTCACCTTATTATTGGGCCAGGCCCATGTAATTTCGAAATACATAAGTATAGGCTATTTTTAGAGTCCGTATGTGTGGGGAAACAAGAGATAGGGTTGATTTCGGACCCCTCCACCAAGGGCCACGAAATTCCCCCCTCTTCCTCCATATATACAGCCCTTAGGGCATCGTTTAGACTTTGGGTTTTGTTTAGATTAAAAGTTCGCAATAGCTGCAACTTCGCGTACTTCGTTTGTGTTCAACGACCAGACAAAGGCGTCACAGAACCCCACCTTGATCAATAAAGCTTTCATCTTATATTCGCAATATCCAGATTGCAATCTTAGTTTCTTGCTTGTTCTTCGTTTGCTCGCAGGAAACAGACCCTCGTGGTCAGGTTGATCGTGCTCCGGCGTGGTCAATAACCTCTCGGAGTTGGTTTAGCGATTGCTAAGGCGCGACGTCCTCGCACGTTCGTAGTCGGATCGTCAAAGTCGACTTCCACCAAAGCGAAATCCACCATCTCATCGAAAGACGGGACACCTTTGCCTCTATCACTACATGTCAAAAAGCTAAGTCACGACTCAATCCTCATGGTTTATATATGCCTTTGCCTGTACCTAGTGTTCCTTGGGAGGATATATCTATGGACTTTGTTTTAGGTTTACCTCGAACAAAGAAGGGGAGGGATAGCATATTTGTTGTCGTGGATAGATTCTCGAAAATGGCACACTTTATACCATGTCATAAAAGCGATGATGCTGTTAATGTTGCTGATTTGTTCTTTCGTGAAATTATTCGCTTGCATGTTGTGCCAAATACTATTGTTTCAGATCGTGATACTAAATTTCTTAGCCACTTTTGGAGATGTTTATGGGCTAAGTTGGGGACTAAACTGCTTTTTAGTACTACTTGTCACCCCCAAACTGATGGACAAACTGAAGTAGTCAATAGAACGTTGTCTACTATGCTTAGGGCTGTTTTGAAGAATAATAAGAAAATGTGGGAGGAATGTTTGCCTCATATTGAATTTGCTTATAATCGTTCATTGCATTCTACTATTAAGATGTGCCCTTTTGAAGTTGTGTATGGTTTCCTACCTCGTGCACCTATTGATTTGTTGCCTCTTCCATCTTCGGAGAAGGTTAATTTTGATGCTAAACAACGTGCTGAATTGATTTTAAAAATGCATGAGTTAACTAAGGAAAACATTGAGCGTATGAATGCTAAATATAAACTTGCTGGAGATAAGGGTAGAAAACATGTTGTGTTTGCACCTGGAGATCTTGTTTGGTTACATTTGCGTAAGGATAGATTTCCTGATTTGCGCAAATCAAAGTTAATGCCACGTGCTGATGGTCCCTTTAAGGTGTTAGAGAAAATAAATGATAATGCATATAAACTTGAGCTGCCTGCAGATTTTGGGGTTAGTCCCACTTTTAACATTGCAGATTTGAAGCCTTATTTGGGTGAGGAAGATGAACTTCCGTCGAGGACGACTTCATTTCAAGAAGGGGAGGATGATGAGGACATCAATACAATTGTTACACCCACAGCTCCTGCTGCTATACATACTGGACCAATGACTAGAGCTCGTGCACGCCAACTAAATTACCAGGTACTTTCGTTTCTTGGTAATGATTCTAATGTTCATGAGAATATGATGCTGCCTAAATTGGATACATTTGTTTTGCTTACAAATGAAGGGCCTAGCTTGGAGAAGGATGAACATTGGAGCAAGAACAAGCATGGAGATGATGGCATGCGCGAGGGGAACAAGAACGGAGTTACAAGTGATGATTTCAGGACTTTGAAGCCACCATAATGGGTGCATGAAACCTTGGACGAAATATACAAGATGCCACTTCATAAATTTCGTCCCGAGGCTATTTTAGGTGCTGCGTCACCTTATTATTGGGCCAGACCCATGTAATTTCGAAATACATAAGTATAGGCTATTTTTAGAGTCCGTATGTGTGGGGAAACAAGAGATAGGGTTGATTTCGGACCCCTCCACCAAGGGCCACGAAATTCCCCCCTCTTCCTCCATATATACAGCCCTTAGGGCATCGTTTAGACTTTGGGTTTTGTTTAGATTAAAAGTTCGCCATAGCTGCAACTTCACGTACTTCGTTTGTGTTCAACGACCAGACAAAGGCGTCACAGAACCCCACCTTGATCAATAAAGCTTTCATCTTATATTCGCAATATCCAGATTGCAATCTCAGTTTCTTGCTTGTTCTTCGTTTGCTCGCAGGAAACAGACCCTCGTGGTCAGGTTGATCGTGCTCCGGCGTGGTCAATAACCTCTCGGAGTTGGTTTAGCGATTGCTAAGGCGCGACGTCCTCGCACGTTCGTAGTCGGATCGTCAAAGTCGACTTCCACCAAAGCGAAATCCACCATCTCATCGAAAGACGGGACACCTTTGCCTCTATCACGGTCGGTGCAAAAGGTGCACTTCCCAAGGTTACCAAACAAACGTGCATCACGTAGAGCAATAAAAACAGCACGTAAATGTTCCAAATGTTCTTCCAAAGATCTGCTATAAATCAATATGTCATCAAAGTAAACTACCACAAATCGTCCAATGAAAGCACGTAAAACTTCGTTCATTAATCTCATGAAAGTACTAGGTGCATTAGTTAACCCAAAAGGCATGACTAACCACTCATATAATCCAAACTTAGTTTTAAATGCTGTTTTCCATTCATCTCCCAATTTCATACGAATTTGATGGTAGCCACTACGCAAATCAACTTTGGAGAATATTGTAGAGCCACTCAATTCATCAAGCATATCATCTAGCCTAGGAATAGGATGACGATAACGAATAGTAATATTATTAATGCGTCTACAATCAACACACATACGTGATGTACCATCCTTTTTCGGCACTAGAATAATAGGAACAGCACAAGGACTAAGGGATTCGCGTATATAACCTTTGTCGAGAAGCTCTTGTACTTGACGCATAATCTCCTTCGTCTCCTCTGGATTGGTACGGTATGGTGCACGGTTTGGCAGTGAAGCACCGGGAATTAAGTCAATCTGATGCTCAATCCCTCGAATAGGCGGTAATCTCGGTGGCACGTCTTGTGGAAAAACGTCAGCGAACTCCTGCAAAATGTTAGTGACAGCAGGAGGCAAAGAGGAAGGCACGTCCTCGAATGAAAATAATGCCTCTTTGCACACAAAAGCATAGCAAACAGATTTGCTGAAATCTAGCTCATCAATATCAGATTTGGTGGCAAATAAACATGCACTTTTCAATTTAATTTCAGAAGCAACACTAGATGGTTTATTATTAGGCTTCATTTGTTGCTCAAATTCTTTTGACACAATCTGATTTTCACTCTTATTCTTCTCCTGTTGTGCTTTATTAGCTCTATTAATATCATCTTTCAAAATGGAATCAGGAGTCATAGGAAGCAAAGTAATATTTTTATCCTTATGAACAAGAGTATAGTGATTGTTTCTACCATGGTGTACAGAATTTTTATCAAATTGCCATGGTCTACCAAGTAATAAGGAACATGCTTGCATAGGTACCACATCACAATCAACATAATCAGCATATGTAGAGATACTAAAATGCACACGAACAGTACGTGTTACCTTAACCTTGCCGCTGTTGTTGAACCATTGGATGTAGTAAGGATGTGGATGTGGTCTTATGGTGAGAGAAAGCTTCTCCACCATCTCCATGCTAGCCAAGTTGTTGCAGCTCCCTCCGTCTATTATGACGCGCACAGAACGTTCCTTCACAACTCCCTTGGTATGGAACAAATTGTGCCTCTGATTTTGCTCAGCTTGTGTGACCTGCACACTCAAAACACGTTGAGCAACTAAACATTCATACCTGTCAGCGTCCTCAGGAGCCATGTATTGCGTCTCATGATCAGAGTCATCTCCACCATGTTCTTCACGTGTAATAAGAGCCAATGTCTCCTCATCATAGTCAGTAGCGGACTCATATCCACCATCCGCGGTAGCAATCATCACACGCGGAGATTTGCATTCCCTCGCATAATGACCTCCTCCCTTACAACGACGACAAATAATATCACTTGTGTGCCCTGTTGATGCCATGGAAGAAGAAGAACGCTGTGCAGGCCCCGCAGGTGCGCTCTTGGCAGATAATGGTGGTTGTGCCTGTTTTCTTGTATCACGGCTGGAGGTGGCACCGGATGGAGGTGCTGGCGCAGTTGAAGTAGAAGATGCACGTGGTGTCCATGATGAAGGTCGGCCTGCAGAAAAGTTAGTTCGCGCCAATGCTTGTCGATCCTGCACTTCACGTTCAGCTTTACAAGCAAGATGGAATAAACGAGTGATATTAGTATACTCCTTATAGTCTAGAATGGTCTGAATCTCTCTATTTAATCCACCCAGAAAACGTGCAAGCATAGCTTCATTCTCCTCAACAATACCACATCGAATCATGCCAGTTTGTAATTCCTGATAATATTCTTCTACAGAATTTTTTCGCTGTCTTAAACGCTGCAATTTTTGAAGCAATTCACGTTGATAATATGGTGGAACCCAACGCGTACGCATAGCAGTTTTCAAAGCAGCCCAAGTAGTTGGAATAGGATATAATCTACAATGTTCAGACCACCATACACATGCAAAACTAGTGAAAGCACAAACAGCAGCAGCAACTCGTCTCTCCTCAGGATATTGTAAACATGTAAATCGTTGTTCAGTTTCTAACTCCCAAGTAAGATATATATCAGGAACATATCTACCCTCAAATGGTGGAATATTCAATTTCAGTTTAGGAATATGGACATCATCTCGTACCTGAGGTGGTGGTGCAGGCCTACCATTACGAATATATACCTGAGGTCGACCTGCTGGTGGTGGTGCTGGTGGCTGCTCGTAGATCTGATTTTGATCAACCTCATCCTCATAATCGCCCGCATACTCATCATCCTCCTGGGTACCAGCAGGAGCAGTAGCAGGAGCCAAAGAAACACCAATAGCAGTAACAACGGCACCAAAATTTTGTCCTGGCACAATAGGAACACGCTGTGCTCGTCCATACTGATTCGGAAGGGGGCGTAGTTGTTGTTGTTGCAGAGGTGCGACAGGTGCAGCCGGTGGTGGAAGACGCGCAAGCAGTTCATTAAATCTGTTATCGAGCTTTGTTTCGAACGTCTTCTCAAGGCCAGTGATCTTCTCCATGGCCTCTTCAAAATTGTTCAGCACATCTTGCACCTGTTCAGTCATCATTTGCTGAAACTTATCATGAAGCTCCTTGTTCGATAAGTTCTCCCAGTCAATCTCGTCGGCTTGTGATCCTGGCATGGTTAGCAGCAATAGAAACACACAAGAATATGATCCTACAGACTACTAAGAAGTGGTGGTGGTGTATCACAAATCTGTCAAGCAAATCTCAAATTCTTACCAGTTCTTACCCAGCAGCAGGCGGTGATCGGCAACCGTTGTAGTCAAAAACTCTCAAAGCTTGGATAGAGCGATTACCAGGGAGAGTCAAACACACGACGTAGATGTATGTGGAGCTGGGAAGGCTTATAGTATGGTAGCAAAAAGGGTCAGCAATAATCAATTCAGAGATGCAAAGTTGAATAAACGCTCAACGACGGTACTGTGCTGGTCCTAGGCTAGACAGTGCTAGAGACGCGAGCCTAGAACACCAACAAAATCACGGCGCGGCACGTAAACAAGGGAAAAGCACACTCCGAAATTTTTTTTTCGCTCTTTTTTTTTATTTGCGCTCTTTTTTTTTGCGCTGCTTTTTTTTTGCGAAAAATCACTATAATGGCGAGTGTCTCAAAACTCTTCCTAGGTCAAACTGACAGGATGGGCAAGAAATTTTTTTTTTCGACAATTTTTTTTTCGACTGCCCGGACCCAAAAACTGGAAACAGGTCAAAAAAACTTCCTATAATGGCACCTGTCTCAAAACACTCAGAAACACCTAAAAATAGGATA